>NC_039280.1:572309-697309 GCF_003368295.1 Carassius auratus
CCTCGAGGTGCCTCAGGTGTGAATCAAAATCTGGGGAGTAGACAATCACATCATCCAGGTAAACTAATACTGACTCCATTAACTGACCTCCCAAGCACCGCTGCATCAGCCGCTGGAAGGTGGCCGGAGCGTTACAGAGCCCGAAAGGCATCCGGTCCCATTCAAATAGTCCAAACGGGGTTGTAAAGGCAGTCTTCTCCCGGTCTGCTTCGGCCACCTGCACCTGCCAGTAGCCACTGGCCAAATCTAGGGTAGAGTACATGCGACTGCGTGAGGCTGGCAAGCGAATCTTCGATCCGCGGCAAAGGGAAAGCGTCTTTCTTAGTCACGAGGTTCAGCTTACGGTAGTCCACGCAGAATCTCCAAGCCCCCGTCTTCTTTTGCACCAGCACTATGGGGGCCGCCCACGGGCTGCTGCTTTCCCTGACAACTCCTTGCTTCAGCATGCCTTGCAGGAGTGTACGTACCTCGGTATACAAAGTGGGCGGAATTGGGCGATACCTCTCCCGGCTGGGCCCTGCATCCCCGGTAGGTATATGATGTTGTACCACCTGGGTGCATCCGTAGTCTTCATCGTGGGTGGCGAACACATGCTGCCATCTCCGAAAGAGGGCCTGTAACTTCTGTGTCTGTGCTTGTTCTAAATCCTCCCCTTGTAATGACTCACCCGCCAGGTGGCTCGGCACACTCCTCTCCATACCACCCCATGGGGTGTCTACTTGTGTCAGGGCCACCTCGATGACAGTGGGGCACACCTGACGAAAACTAATATCCCTCTCTTCCCTTACTTGGTGGGGTGTAACCGTTGTCAGACGGGCTAATCGTTGGTGCCGATGTAGTTGCACCGCGTATGGGTGTACATTCCGTATCCTCACGGGGACTCTCCCCCGCCGGACCATCGCTAGTCCTCGTGCCACTTCCACTTGTGGACAATCCACATGGGGCTCCACCAGCACCCACTCTTCTGGGCCCGCTCTTCGGGGCGGTACTCGCGCCCACACAACAGCCTCACTTTTTGCGGGGACAGACAAAGCAAAACGACACATCACTCTTCCTACCTCTTCCTGTTCTCTGCGGACTTGGCTCATTTGCACCCTTCGACAGTCAGCTACCACACACTCCCACTTGGGCCTCTCTGCAGGTGGTATCTTCGATACGGGCCTAGCCCGAAATAGCTCTTCCCAGCAATCAGCGAGGACATTCATGCCCAACAGGGCTCGATGTGCACCCAGACAATTTTCTTGCACGATAATCACACCTTTCTGGGGGACCATCACTCCGTGAACCTCTAGGTCCATCAATTGGTAGCCAATATATGGGATGTCGAGGCCGTTTGCGCCCTTCAGAGTAAGCCAGGGGGCCTCCGCCCCTGGTGCCCCTTGTTTCCCAAACACTTCTTCGGATAAACTCTCAGCAAATAACGTCACTTGGGAGCCTGTGTCTACCAGGCATTGAACCTCTTGCCGCACACTCTCACCTTCGCCACGGGGCTACGCCCAATCATCTGGCTCCGAGAGCCATATCCTCTTCCAGGGTCTTCTCGAGGGGTCCCGGCCACACGACCCACAGTGGCTGGCCGACCTAAAAACCCCCTTCTGACGCCCTGCGGGGCCCACACTGGCGGCTATAGTGACCTGGTTTGCCACAGCGGTTGCAGATGGGTCGCCCTTGCTCGTCCCATTCAAAACGGGGCCAATTAAAGTGGTTCGGGCGCCTGAACGGCTCTCGGCCTCCCTCTGAGTACACTCGGTCTCGGGGCGCCGGCCGTGGTTCCTCCCGCGCCCGTCCTTGGCGCAATTCTCCTACGAGGGCTTTAGACAGTTCAGACATCTGATCGCGGACATCTTTCAAAAGTTCAGCCTTCAGTGCTTGCTTCCAGTCAGGGCCTCCGGGTTGTGCTGGTGCTACTTCACTGACGGCCGCACACACTGGGGGACCACTCACCTCAGTCTCATCACCTTCCAGGGCCAGTGCCTCTTTCTTCAGATCTTCGAACGTAAGACCCGGGTCCCTTCGAAACTGGATACGTAGGCTCTGTCTCACCGGACCCTCCTTCAGCCCCAGAAGAAACTGGTCCCGCAATAGAGTCTCTCCATCTCCCAACCCGTGGTCCTGACGGGTCTGTAGTCGGGCGAATTGCTCTCGCAACCTCAAGGCGAAAGCTCTAATCGGTTGACGGGGGCCCTGCTTACAATTGAAGAACTGGGAGCGAAGGACAGCTACGGGGGTGTGGTCACCATACTGTTCAGTGAGGAACTGGAACACGGTTTGGGCGTTGGCTCTAACGGCTTCGGGGGCGGCATGCACCTCTCGCCGCGCTTCTCCATCCAGGGAGTTTAACACAAATTGAAGCCGCTGGGCTGCACTAAGGCCCTGTAGGTCGGCCAGGTACTCTAGTTGGGCCTTCCATTCAGACAATCGTACCTCGGATTCTGTCCCCCCATACTTTTGAATCCAGGGGCCCCCCATAAAAACGGGCATAGCACGGGGTTGGGCTGAAGGCCCCGCGTCGTCGGTCATTGGACGACCTTGGTTACTCAACTCGAGGTGGAAACCCTGCCGACTACGCCAAATCTGTCACACCCAGGGGCGGCTATGCTTTGACTAAGCCACACCCCTTCTCAACTTCCACCTTGAGGAGGTCCCCAAAGCCAACCCAATGGCCAAACAACACGAGAACAAGTAAGTGATAAAACAATCTTTATTTAAATATTTAAAAATAGCTTGGGGAATAGGGAAAGGGTAATTAAAACTAAACTCTGACTCTGCCCTCCAGATGGGCTATGGCCGGGAAGAGGTCAGGGAGCAAGGGGGCCACGGGGATCCGGGGCGTGGGACTCGGGGCCCGGCCAGAGTCTTAGGTATCCGTAGCGCCCTCCTTCTTCCTCCTCTTCGCTGAATACAACTCACGGTAAGTACTGGTTCACACAGTTCGTTCTCGGGGTGCTCACTCTCTTTCTCTTCCTCCACAGGCAACGGCTGGGACGCAAGGGCACAGTTAATTCGGCTTGGTTTTGCTCTCACCTCTTCGCTGATTGCAGCTCACAGTAAGTACTGGTTCACACAGTTCGTTCCTTGGGTGCTCACTCGCTTTCTCTTTCTCCACAGGCAGCGGCGTAAGTACAGGTTTCCTCGGTCTCTCCTCGTGTTACCCACTCTCTCTCCTTTTCTCTCCACAGGTATCAACTTGGGCACAATAGCACAGTTAGTTTGCTTTGAATGGCTCTCACCTCTGGGCTGGACACAGCGTACTGTAAGTACAGGTTTCGCCCTATTTCTCCTCGCGTTATCCACTCTCTCTCCTCCTCTCTACAGGTATCAACTTGGACACAAAACACAGTTACTCTGCTTTGGATGGCTTTCACCTCTGGGCTGGACACAACGTACTGTAAGTACAGGGTTCGCTCTATTCCTCCTCGTGTTATTCACTCTCTCTCCTCCTCTCTACAGGTATCAACTTGGACACAAAACACAGTTACTCTGCTTTGGATGGCTTTCACCTCTGGGCTGGACACAACGTACTGTAAGTACAGGGTTCGCTCTATTCCTCCTCGTGTTATTCACTCTCTCTCCTTTTCTCTCCACAGGTATCAACTTGGGCACAATAGCACAGTTAGTTTGCTTTGAAATACTCTCACCTCTGGGCTGAGCACAGCGTACTGTAAGTACGTTTCCTCTGTTTCTCCTTGTGTTACTCACTCTCTCTTTCCTTTTCTCTCCACAGGTATCAGATTGGACACAAAGCACAGTTAGTTTGCTTTGAATAGCTCCCACCTCTGGGCTGAACACAGCGTACCGTACTATCTCCGGAGATCTGAAGCACGCTCACAACATATACTGTACTGAACTAGGCTAGAACCAGCAGTCTCCTTGTCCTCCCGCGACAAAGTGCGTGAAGGCGGGGGTTTATCTGACAGGACACACGGCAATACACAGCAACCCACAGCAATATACAGCACCACGTCAAAATTATAGGTTTTCACAGCACGAAGACTCACCCACCACACTCAGTGTACGAAAAGGACACCCGTCTTCCTTCACTTCGCTTGGTTCGGATCTGGCGATGGAATATGCGGCCTAGCTAGTGATGTCGTCGTTGTGACTACTTCAATAAGTATTCCTTCGGCTCTCCCACCACGCTATATTAGGGGTAGGGCCGCCCTCCTCCTCCTGGGGAGATCTACACAACGCCAGGTCAATATACAGGGCACTTTCGGCTTGCTCTTAGTACTCACATCAATGCCGCTTCCAATCCCCTTTTTCACGTCGTCTCAATTCGCCGTATAATCCGTTCACTTCTCAACCTTTAAGGTTCGCGATGTCTTCACAATCATACAATTCCAGCCTGAGGGAGAGAGAGAGTTAGACAGCCACCAGCAGCGCACCAAGACGGGCACGACACAGTGCTTCACACACACCAGAAAGAGCTCCCAGACTGTGAAATAACTTGGCCTTAAGTACTGCCTTGTCCAGCGTATCCTCCAATCACCAACCGCTGTCCTTAACTAGGCACAGGTGCATCGAATTCCCTGATTTTCCCTCTTACGGCGCTACCGGAAGTTCCGGTGTTCTGTTTTTCCGGTCCGGGCGGAAACACTTCCGGGCGGAACCAAACTTCCCGAATTTTGGTTCCGCCCCTAAAGATCGTCACCTTGTGACATCTACAGATATTAGTCCATTACGTGAGATCACGTGGTTGGCTGGCTGCTATCAAGTGGGTATCGCTTCAGCCCGGAGACCTCCAAGTGGGAGGAGCTTTTGCCGCAAGTGGGCGGGACTTTACAAATGGGCGGGGTTTACACGGAAATTTCAAATTGCGTCATTACCGGGTGCGCGCGAATCAGGATGGCATAAAGTAGCCATACTAATGAAAAACAGATTTATTGTTTTTCATTGTAGTTTAAATTTTATTAACAAGAGGTTGTTATTTAATTTTGTGACAACTGCAAACATTCAAGTATATTAAATGATATTCATTTCATAATTACATCAGTTTCAAGAAAATGAATGAGTAATTTAAAGCAATAAAATGTTCACTGTATGTTAATGTTTTTCTTTATTGCAAGTTTGAAATCTGAGGGAGAATTATATTGTTTAGATTGTTACAACCCCCTTGGCTCTAGGTGAAACAACATTACAAAAGGCCACACATGGAAGTAAATTTGACAAATAAACATTTAATTAAAAAAAGAAAAAAAAAATCTAAATAGTAATACAATAATTAATAATAAAAAAAAAACATTCCAAGACTTAAGAGGAAAATATTAATGGTACTAAAGTCCAATTTAAGACACTCTTTTCTCCATCTCCTTTTTATCACCAACTCAATCACAGGTAACGCTCCACACTACTTTCACGAGTTCACACTTACATACAATTGGGAGGGTAAGATTTAATGCGTATTTGGCGTGCTGTCCGGAGGGAGGGCTCCGAGCTCGGAGTTCGGCCCGAACCCAGAGTACTCCCCCCTACCCTATGTAAGTGGTTTAGGATTAGAAGTGTGGAGAAGGGGTGGTGGGGGGATGCTGCGAGACTGTCAAATGAATTGAGGTGAGACTGCTGTATATATACACCTCTTACCATTGATTGCTGAGTGCTCTCCACCTGTGTTAATTATCTGCTCGTGCTTCTCCCGAACTTTGTTAATAAAACATCATTTCACGAGTTCACACTTACATACAATTGGGAGGGTAAGATTTAATGCGTATTTGGCGTGCTGTCCGGAGGGAGGGCTCCGAGCTCGGAGTTCGGCCCGAACCCAGAGTACTCCCCCAAAAAGCTAAATAGCAGAGGACAGCCGCCGAACTAAAAGACCCCCCAAATGAGTGCCGCGTTTGGCGTGCTGGCGTCTCTAGAAAGGGTCTGAAAGTTTGGCCAGTGGGCCTGTGGTGGCGGCTCATTGTGCCTGGACTGATAGGCCCTGCCGACTTGCAACGGGGACCGATCAGGCGTTTTATTTATTTATTTATTATTAGTATTATTATTAGTATTATTAAATTTTATTTATTTATTTATTTTATTTTATTTTTTTTTGGACAGAAAGAGAAAAACAGGAAAGAGAGAAAATGAGAGCTTGACCGGGAGATTTTCTCACACTGCGTCCGCTGTGAGACCAATGCTCGCTGGACGAAAGAGAAAACGTAAGTGCTCTACCGGAAAAGTTCTCGCTTTGTCCGCTGTGAGACCGAATGCTCGCTGGACAGAAAGAGAAACAGAAAAGAGAAAAATGAGAGCTTGACCGGGAGATTTTCTCACACTGTGTCCGCTTTGAGACCAATGCTCGCTGGACGAAAGAGAAAACGTAAGTGCTCTACCGGAAAAGTTCTCGCTGCGTCCGCTGTGAGACCGAATGCTCGCTGGACAGAAAGAGAAACAGAAAAGAGAGAAAATGAGACCTTGACCGGGAGATTTTCTCACACTGCGTCCGCTTTGAGACCAATGCTCGCTGGACGAAAGAGAAAACGTAAGTGCTCTACCGGAAAAGTTCTCGCTGCGTCCGCTGTGAGACCGAATGCTCGCTGGACAGAAAGAGAAACAGAAAAGAGAGAAAATGAGACCTTGACCGGGAGATTTTCTCACACTGCGTCCGCTTTGAGACCAATGCTCGCTGGACGAAAGAGAAAACGTAAGTGCTCTACCGGAAAAGTTCTCGCTGCGTCCGCTGTGAGACCGAATGCTCGCTGGACAGAAAGAGAAACAGAAAAGAGAGAAAATGAGACCTTGACCGGGAGATTTTCTCACACTGCGTCCGCTTTGAGACCAATGCTCGCTGGACGAAAGAGAAAACGTAAGTGCTCTACCGGAGAAGTTCTCGCTTTGTCCGCTGTGAGACCGAATGCTCGCTGGACAGAAAGAGAAACAGAAAAGAGAGAAAATGAGACCTTGACCGGGAGATTTTCTCACACTGCGTCCGCTTTGAGACCAATGCTCGCTGGACGAAAGAGAAAACGTAAGTGCTCTACCGGAAAAGTTCTCGCTGCGTCCGCTGTGAGACCGAATGCTCGCTGGACAGAAAGAGAAACAGAAAAGAGAGAAAATGAGACCTTGAACGGGAGATTTTCTCACACTGCGTCCGCTTTGAGACCAATGCTCGCTGGACGAAAGAGAAAACGTAAGTGCTCTACCGGAAAAGTTCTCGCTGCGTCCGCTGTGAGACCGAATGCTCGCTGGACAGAAAGAGAAACAGAAAAGAGAGAAAATGAGACCTTGACCGGGAGATTGGTCGATTATTAGGCGTTTTTTACCCGAGAATTTCCTTGTAGCCACTCCAATGGGGCTAATACGAGACAGATCAAATGGAGGATTGTCAAACGGACCGATCATGAAGCCTGACTCAACTTCTCTTTTGATCAGTTTGTTTACGACTTCAGGTTCTATGAGGGCAGATTGAAGATTATTACATGTGATGTTTTGGGAGAGTGGGCACTCTACGCCGGGTTTAAAGCCATTTTTTAGGCCTGATAGCAGATAATGAGTAAATTCGGCATCTGGATGATGAGCTAGTTCGAAGTGCATGCGCGAAATATTTACAGGAGTCGCCAAATAATTTTTTGATTTTTTATTCACAGATTTGTAAACTGGACATACAATGCGGGCATGAGCACCGCCACAGAAATTACAGATGTGCATAAACCGGCAGCGCGCTCGGTGACATTTACCCTTGTTAAAATGGTTACAGGGCTGTCGGCTTTCGTCGAAGGGAGAATCCTGGTTTGCGTGGGTGGTTGCTGCCCGAGGCACGTAGCTGGTGGATTTAGCGGTGTTTGTTCCCTCGTAGGGAAGAGTCGAAGGGTTAACCTGCGGGCACGATGCGGTTGCGTGCGTATCTGACCTGCAAACTGCGCAAGTGATGTTTTTGCAGCCTAAAAACACTCTGCTGTGGAGATCGGAGTCGAGTGCGCCCCAGTATGCGCTTTGATTCCACTGTGCGACTCGCACTGCACTTTTTGCTGAAAATAGTTTATGGTACGTGTAGAAATGCCCACCCCCATAGGACAGCGCGAGCTCAGCTATGATTGCTTGATAGTCGTTCAGTTCGCGCCGCCTGTGGGGGAAAGCTGAACAGATGATTTCAGTGAAACGGGAAAAAGCAATTGCAAACTCAGGAAATGAAAGAACGCGAGATGAGTGTGTGTTTGTATTTTTTAGGGTAACTGAAAAATCACCGCAATCTATACGGCGTTCTGGTTCCGCTGCGGGGAGTAGAGGGAGAAGAGAGGAAAGATCTATGTCCGCACCTGATAAGATCTGTGCTCGGATGCTTTGGGATACCGGTGGTGGTTCCATGACGACTGCGTTGGATGGCACGGGCATCGGAGTCGCTGTGAAGAGAGAATAAGGTGATTTATTTTGTATGAGAGAGCTAGGAAGGGTATGATCCGGGGCTGCGAATGTCGGCGGCGGCCTCACGCTTAGATGACCTGCTGTGGTTTGAAAAGGAAAGTTAGTTGGAGGGTATGACGAACAGGGAGCATAATAATTTGAAGCGTGGGCTTGAACTGCAAGCGGAGGCGGGCCTGCGCTTGTTTGAGCTACTGGAGCCGCAGGCCACTGGAAGTGGGCGGGGTTATAACCTGGTGGGTAGAATTGTTGGTATCCTTGGGTCTGTGCTGGTAGCAGCGATGGCCTCGCGCTAGTGTCTCCAACGGGGGCTGTAGGCCACTGAAAAGAAAAAGGGTTATGTATAGCAGGATTATGAAACTGAGTGGCTGTGGGGGGGCCGCTGGGCCTGGCTGCATGCGGCACTGTGGCAGCAGAAACCGTGGTGGAGGGCTGGGCCTCATCGGGAGGTGGGTGTGGACCTGCCATGGCGGAATCTGGGGCGCGGCCTAGGCTCGCTGAAGACCGGTTTCTGCGGCTCGATGGGCGAAGCGAGCCGGATCCTGTGCGGGAACACGACGGTGGTAGCTGGGCAGGCGAATTTTGGGCCCTGCGGGCTTTGCTCTGCCTGTGGGTCGTTTTTGGAGTCGACTGTAGGGAAACGTACAGATCATACAGCTCCGCTTTGTTCATTTTTCGCGAAGCCTGTATGTCTGAGTTGCCGAGCGCTTCCCTCAATCCAGCTACGGTCCACTTCCCGATAGGTGGGATCGTCGGGACGGCCGAGCGGTAGGAGGAGGCCGGGGAAGAAGGTGGAAGCCTTGCCGGGGGCGGTGAAGACTGGCCTCGACGTCTTGGTGAGCGTAGGGCTGTTCGGGCCGGTGTGCGGCCGCGTGAAGAAGCCTGGGGCTCAGGTGCGACGTCCGGCGTTGGAGGGATGGTCGTTGGACCGGCGGAATGTGAACGTGCATCCTTGGTGGTGTTTCCGTTCTCATCAGATGAAGAGCTCGATTGTGACATAATGGCAGAGCTGGAACCAAAGCTACTAACTGCTGCGAGACTGTCAAATGAATTGAGGTGAGACTGCTGTATATATACACCTCTTACCATTGATTGCTGAGTGCTCTCCACCTGTGTTAATTATCTGCTCGTGCTTCTCCCGAACTTTGTTAATAAAACATCATTTAAATTCTAAAATTCTATTTTTATTTGTTATATGACATGCAAAAAGCAGTGAAATGTAGGTCTGGCATACTCTTTTTAGACTGTGCAAAAAATAAGAGAAAATGTAAATACAAATAATGAAACAACAGGAAAAAAATGAAAAGTTTTTTTTTTTGGGGGGGGAGGTAATTAAATACAAATAATGAAATATACACAATATTAAACTATTAAACTACTACACAGATGATTTGTAGAGATGCTACACAGAAACTGCTACACAGATGATGTGCAGAGATGTAAACAATGTGCAGTGAGGATGAGTTGCATAGTTAGGTTGTGTCAAAAAAGTGCAGTGTGCAGAGTTATTGGGTAGCCCTAAACAACTAGTCTATAAAGTTCAGTGTGTTTAATGTCCATGTTTAGTAGTCTGATAGCATGAGGGAAGAAACTCCTCCTGAGCCTCTCTGTTTTTGCCATCAGACTGCAAAAGTGTCTGCCTGACTGTAGCAGATTTCCAGGGTGTGTGGGGTCTTTAAGGATCTTAACAGCCCTAGATTTACATCTCCTGATGTGGATGTCTTGCAGAGAGGGGAGAGATGCTCTGGAGATGCACTCAGCTACTCTTTGCAGGGCATTTGCAAAGCTGCTCACTCTCTCCACTGGGGTCCCGTTAATGATGATTGGGGTAGATCCACTGCTGCCTCAAATAGAAAAGAGTTATTGTAAAATATTATTACAATTTACAATATGACTGTTTCTACTGCATTTCTGAACAAATAAATGAAGGTCTGGTGAGCATCAGACTTCAAAACCATTACAAAATCTGTCCAACCCCATACTGTCCGGTAGAATAGATATTTAAGGAACCTGAGGTTTTAACCTGCTTGATTTTTATCAGCATTGGAACACTTTGCTGCTGCTTTCACTCCAAGGCTATGGATAATATTTTTACTGGAATGAAGTGTCATTAGTCACTAAACATTCAGTCCAATGACATCCTAAAATAATTCACTGTTGACAAGTTAACATTAGCTAAAGTACAATGATAACATTAATGAAAGTACAGTGAGACGTCCACATAATGTAATGTAATTTACATTCCAACATTTGTCATTTAGGACAGTCTCTGACCATACCCCTGGAGCAATTTTAGGGACAAGCGCTGTTGCAAATGTCCACCTTTAAAGTATGAACATAATTTATCCACACAAAGACCCACCCACACACACACATTAGTCAAAATTCTTCAGACACAATAAATTACACATCTTGATGCATAGAAAGAACAAAAAAAAAAAGTTGTACAAATCTAAACTTACCCCATTTAAATTTCTCTTTCTTGAAGCTGAAAAGCCTTGGGAAGTTGACGTCGCCTTTTTATTTATTTTTTATTTTTTTATTTATTAATTTTTTTGGTGGGTGGGTGGGGATTCGCAGCGTGCATTAACCCCATGACATTAAATAAACCAATCAAAATACTCTGGAGGTTTGTACAGCCCACTTGGAGCTGAAGTCCCGCCCATTTGGAGCTGGCTCCGACCTCCGTTTATACCCATCTCGCTGCTATCAGCGACTACTGAGAGGGGCCCCTTTGAGGGGGATCCCGATAACAGAGTCATAACACGTTACTGCATTGACGATCAAAGGGGCGCTCACACAGTGTTGTTGCATTTTATTCTTAACCAGTCGTTGTCTTGGGGCCCCAGGCCAGCTCGGGGCCCCAAGCAATAGAGATCGCTAACCCATGTGACCAACTGGGCGGCAACATCATCAGAACGCAAAGAATTATGGGTATGTTTGGCCAGTTAAACGTGTAGTATGGAATTTTTGGCCACCAGGGGTCACTCAATCAAAATAATAACATAAGACGTACTTTGATGACGTCGGGAAAGAGCGTAAGGCTCATGGGAGTTGTTGTTCATTGGAACACGCACTCTGTCGCTTCCCACATTCCTCACTCATTCTAACTTAGTATTTTGACAATCACGTCTTTTCAAACGGAGAGATATATGAATTATGAGACCCCTATCAAATCAATATTCCATCTAGCTAGTAGTAATATATGTTAAAAAACACATATATCGCCTTTCGTTAGTAATTATAATTACGTTATACTATGATATCGAACAAGTTAGAGAACTGCATTTGAAGCTACTTTATTCAGCTAGATGTAGAACAAATGTAGATTTACATGAGAACTAGTGCGTCTGCGTTTTACACAAGAAATCATCGTTTCACAAAATATACGGATAGATAAAGTTAGCTGAATGGATGCATACCTGTTTATCAGAATGCAAGCGAGTTCGGCATCTCTCTGTAGTTTCAGCTTGTCACGAATCTCTCTCTATCTTGGAAATGCAACTCCAATATTTACCCGTGTCTTGTTGCTTCCCTTGTCCCAAAACCATCTCGGGTCATTTATTTCACCCGTGCGTTTGCACTTCACAGAACGTGCAGGCAAAGCATAATCATGATCCATAACTAAGTTATTGATTGAGGTTTAAATACGAATATAAACAATATAAATATAAAACATAATAGTCTCGATCAAGGCTACTACTTTTTCTTTTGCGTCTCGTCTTTGTTTCTGTTCACCTTTGTATTTGGCAGTTCCGCAGGAAGTTAGATAAACTAGAGGGGTCAAAGTTTATATGACGCCATAGACGGGCGACAAAACGGAAATAAAGATTTCTGCTATTTTTAAAGCAGAAAAATTACGTATTGCGCCTTTAACATCGTCTGGCATAGCAGGCTAGTGTTCTGGCATGAAAATAATGAAAAATTAGCGCGAAAAAGAGAATATAATCCTACAAAATGCAGCGGGCTAAAGAAAACATTGTCGGACCATACCGCCTAAAACTAAATCCTAATGCAAAGATGAGATATGACGAGAAAATAAATATAATCAAAGGACTCGATCCTAACAAGCAGAGCGACTGGTCAAGGCATGGGCTTAGGTTTGGTCTCAGCTTTGGTGGGGACACCCCGGGAAACCCCCCCGAATATCACAATACAGAAGTGAATCTACTTCATCTCATTATATTGTATCCCGACCCTGATATACCATCCTGTATACTGTCCCTAAAGAGCTAGTATAACTGTATAATCTCAAAAATGCACTCTCAAAAAATAAAACCTAAAAACCTGAGACTGTGTAATGCTGAACAACCAAACGTTTTATTAACATAAATTATTATTTACATTAGTATTTACACTAACAAACAATACTCTGCCACAAGGAAACAAATCTAAATAAATTTAATTTTCTATTATAAACACTATTTACCCTCCAGTACACTCACGTTTATGTTGACTGCTAGATTCTAAGTTAAGGTACAGGCTAATTGACATTCAGTTACTTGCTATCGTAGCATTCTATCATCCTGGGTAACACATACTATCACCAGTTAATACTACTTTCCACAGTAGAATAAAACTGAATTTATGTATTTATTTATTTATGTATGTGGCAGAGAGACAGCCCTGGTACACGCGCACACACACACACACACACACACACACACACACACACACACACATACACCACCACCCGCTCGCTGCTAGTGCAAGGACAAAAGTCCCGGCCCGCGCGTGTAGCCTGTCAGATACCCCGCTGCTAATCAAATTACAGCGTTTCTTGTACTGTCGTCGTCCTGGCCGTTAGAATCGATCCAAATAGCAGTGCAAAGATACAAATAGCAGTTCAAAGGAGCTTGCTAAATATTGGTGGGGACAAATTTGTCATCTCAAAATATTGATAGGGACTAGTACCTAGCGTCCCCACCTAAACCTACGCCCATGGGTCAAGGTAACATCCTCCAGCCCAAAAGAAGGGCATGTGAAAAGGCTGTGTTGTGGAGCTTTTACAGACAGCCTGAAGAGCTTGATGACATGTTTGCTTGCGATAATCAGAACTGTCCTATATATATGCATGAACATCATTTTATTCAGATATTAGATATGCTACAATTTAATTGACATTTTTATTAAAACTTTGCCTCTCTTTTTTTTTTTTTTTTACTTTCAACACAAATCCAAGAATTGCACACACAAAATGCAAAATGCCTCACATTGTTTGCAAAATGAAGCACCACATTAAAAATATAACAAACACGTCTCAAAAGAAAACATTTGAAAATACCTTTGCCATAATGTTAATTACTGTTACATTTGTGTGCATTGCATAGACAATTGTGTTGTGTTTTGCAAAAAAAAAAAGTGTTTTATGAAATTATGAAAACTGAATGCTGATAAATAAGTGCATGGTTTTGCAGATTTGGTGTGCAATTCTGTTTGAGTGACAGCTTTCAGAATCTGTAATCTGTAAGTAAAGATTTAATGTGTGAGCATTTGATAAAAACTGTAAAATCCCTGAATCACTTCACATGTATTATTACAAATTGTAGCTGTATTTTAAATCTGAAATGTAAATCTATATAATCCTACAGAAACAAATCTAGTCTACAGTCATATTATCTCTGCTGGTTTTATTAAAATTGAGTCCACAAGCGAAGGACAGCGTTTATGAATGAAAAATAACCAAATCTTTTAAAGGTGGGAAATCAAAATGAAGTAATGATAGTCTGGTCAAAGATTTCTTAAAAGAGAATCAGACATAATTTAAACCTGGAAATAAACTGAAGTTGGAGGTAACTAAACGCTGTTGTTTAAAACGAGTGAGAAAAGTAATTAAAACATATAATTTGATATTACAGTAGAGTTCTGTTTCTGTACAGACATTTAAACACTGGCATATATGCGGGTTCGCGAATCATTTGAGTCAGTTCGGGAGCTCGGAGCAGGATCGCGAATCATTTGAATAAGTTCGGGAGTTCGTAGCGGGTTAGCGAATCATTTGAGTCATTTCGGGAGTTCAAAGCGGGTTCGCGAATCAGAGTCAGTTTGGGGATCACAAATCATTTGAATCAGTTTGGGAGTTCGTAGCGGGTTAGCGAATCATTTGAGTCATTTCGGGAGTTCAAAGCGGGTTTGCGAATCATTTGAATCAGTTCGGGAGTTCGGAGCGCGATCGCGAATCATTTGAGTCAGTTTGGGGTTCGCGAATCATAGCTGTATATGGATAGGCATTTTTAACTAATTTAATTGCTATAGTTCTAATTACGTTTTCCACGCGTGTTTAGGTGTGATATGTGAACTCGTATATTTGGTTTTAATGATGTGCCTTTTAACAGTACCAAGTATATTCAAAAACTAAACAAATCGTGCCTAAAAAGTGCACGCATCTAGGCTAATGTAAAGTTACATGATGAAGTCAAACTAGTGCACGTGTGCATTTTGAGTGCGTTCTTTCACTGCATTATTCGTGTACTCAAATGCATTTATGAATGCACGTGAATGATCACAAAATTCAAGATATGGGGGTTAAAAATTTATATATTTATATCATTTTAATCAATATCACACGAAGAGAGCCATTTAAGTTTTTCTCCAAAAATCTGGCTTCTTTCTTGGCATTAGAACCTTTTTAGCATTAACGGTTCTTTGGAGTTGAGTAAAGAACCCCATGGTTCTATATCAATGAACCCTTTTATCTAAGAGTGAACTATTGAAAAAATACAAGAACCAGAATCAGGGAACATTAAATATACAGTGATTCCTTGATGATTTACAGTTTGTGTGTACATATGTGTGTGTATATATATATATATATGAATGAACGTCATTTAATTCAGATTTTAAATGCAATATTATTTACATTTTTGTAAAAATTTTGCCTCTTTTTTTTTTTTCTTTCAAAACAAATCAAAGAATTGCACACGCAAAATGCAAAATGCCTCACATTGTTTGCAAAATGAAGCACCACATTCAAAATATAACAAACACGTCTCAAAAGAAAACATTTGAAAATACCTTTGCCATAATGTTAATTACTGTTACATTTGTGTGCATTGCATAGAATATTGTGATGTGTTTTGCAAAAAAAGTGTTTTATGAAATTATGAAAACTGAGTCGAAGGCGGATAAATAAGTGAATGGTTTTGCAGACTTGGTGTGTAATTCGGTTTGAGTGACAGCTTTCAGAACTATGAGGCGCCCTGTAGGATTTAAATCAAACTTCGCTCATCGATACATACTTAAAACACGTGCATATACACCTATAAATTGCTCGCATATACATGCATACTACTGAATGTTCAAAAATACATATATAAAATAATAAAATAAAAAATATGAAATCGATACCAATACATATAATGTTAGCAATGTATGCATACACACTTGTGAATAACTTGCGTATACATATAAACTTGACACGTGCATACACCTAAAGACACTCACATATACTATTACATACCTCCCCAGTCTAGGGGATGGGAGGGAGTAATAATGAAAATGGAGGAAAAATGGGAGTTTTTCCCTTCTACTGACTCACACAACCACGCAAGTAACGTGAAAACAGAATAGAATTTATTAAACACGGAAGCAAATATAACTTCAGGAGGGGTCCAGGCCAACATAACAAACAAAACCTACTAACTCCCAAAAACAAACCTAACTAACCTACAAAATAAAAAGAAAACAAAATACAAAAGATTACCCTAACTCCCTAACTGATCTTAAACAGGAGAAAAAGTATAATCAAAATAAATAGCAACAACCTCCCTACCACTTCCCATGAAAACAAAAGAAAACAAAAATAAACCTTAGCTCTAACAACAAAAGAAAATAACTCACGTTTGGGCTGAATAAGTCCTCCCACAAGAGGACCACTAGAAAGTCATCAACAAACTTCTAATCACAACAAAATCAGCTACAAACTCTAGTGACATCAACAGAAGGTACTCTCGCTCCAAATTCCCCCACCTCCAGACATCGCAACTCTGTCTTTTATCTTCAAGAATTTCCTCTTGTGGGCCAATCAGGATAGGGCAGTCATCAGAAGAATCATCCACTAATTGGTCTTCACCTGTTAGTCCTTGTCAGCACTTGAGAGGGCGAGATAAAAGAACACACAAGGCACATACACAAGAGACAGTCCCAATTAAGTAGGCCCTGGGACATAACACCCCCACAACGAGATTTCAAACTAACAAAAAGTTTGTAAACAACCCCCCCCCCCCAACCCATTAGTACACTTAGTTTTCCACTGAATGGACCCTGGACACGGCATCGGCCACAACATTCTCCGAGCCTTTCTTATGGCGAATATCCAGATGGTATCCCTGCACCATCAAGGACCACCGCATCAACCTCTGGTTGGAATTAGCCATTTGGGACAGGAAAACCAGGGGGTTATGGTCAGTGTAAACGATGACTGGGTTACTGTGATCTCCCAAGTACACTTCAAAGTGCTGCAAGGCTAGTAACAGTGCCAATGCCTCCTTTCCAATAGTGCTATACCTCTGCTGGCACTTTGAAAACTTCTTTGAGTAATAGCACATGGGGTGGTCAATTCCATCACGGTCCTCCTGTAACAGCACTGCTCAAGCTCCAACAGCGCTTGCATCCACCTGTAGTTTAAACGGGAGGGCAAAATTTGGAGCAGACAACACTGGTGCATTACACAAAATATCCTTGGCAGCATTAAAAGCATGAGCACATTCTGGAGTCCAAACAAATTTCTTAGAGGTACTAAGAAGGTCTGTAAGTGGGGAAACTACAGAGGCAAAGTTTTTACAAAAACCTCTATAGTAGCCGGTCATCCCCAGAAATCTACGTAGTCCTCTTTTGGTGGTAGGAATAGGAAATTCAACAACGGCAGATATTGTTTCCTCCACAGGACACACCTGTCCCTGCCCAACCTTTTTGCCTAAATAGGTAACAACAGCTTTGGCAAAATCACATTTGGCCAGGTTTAAAGTTAAATTGGCAGCAGCCAACCTATCAAACACACAGTTCAACTTTTCCACATGATTTCTCCATGTAGGTGAGAAGATGACAATATCATCTAAGTAGGCTTCACAATCTGTAACCCTGCATAAGCCTCTGAAATGTAGCTGGTGCATTTCGCATACCAAAGGCCATGACCTTATACTGCAGAAAGCTGTCAGGAGTCACAAAGGCAGAAATCTCTGATGCTCGAGCCGTCAAAGGAACTTGCCAGTAACCTTTGAGGAGATCCAACTTTGGTGACAAACTGCGAAGAACCCACCTGGTCAACACAATCCTCTAACCTTGGTAAGGGAAAAGAGTCAGGCTTAGTGATGGCATTTACCTTGCGGTAATCTGTACAAAACCGCAAGGAAGAATCTGCCTTTGGCACCAATAAACAAGGAGAACTCCAGGGACTCTTGCTAGGTTCCGCCAGTCCATGATGCAACAGATACTCCACCTCCAACCGCATAACTTCTCTCTTTTTCGGGTTAACCCTGTAAGGATGTTGCTTAATAGGGACAGACATTCCTACATCGATATCATGAGATAACATGGTGGTTTGTTGTGGTACATCTGACAATAAAGTGGGATGTTCTCCAAGTAGTTTAACAATATCCCTACTTTGCTCCTTAGAAAGGTGTACAAGATTAACCTCAAGGTTATTTAAAACATCAGAATTCTTCAGGCCAATACATGATATCTGAGCATCATTTACTACCAACCCATCTTGCTCAGGGTAGTGAGCAAGAGGCATAACCGGATGAACAATTTCAACAGGAGAAACAACGTGTACAGGCTTGGATGACTTTGACTCATTCCGGTCAACATAGGCCTTCAACATATTGACATGACACACCAGAGTCTTTCGTCTCTGATCAGGAGTTCGGATCACATAATTGGTTTCACTTAGCTGCCTATCAACAAATGTAAGGTCCAACAAACTTAGATTGCAACGCAGACCCCGGCACAGTGAGTAGAACCATCACTGAATCTCCAGACTGAAATTTACGAGAAACACTTTTCTGGTCATAACGAACCTTCATTCTAGCCTGAGCAGCAGCCAGATGTTCTTTAGCCACTTCACAAACCTTCTGAAGACATGCACGGAAAGAGCTGACATATTCCTGCACGGTCACTGGTAATGAAGGTTTAGAGACCAACTGCTCACTTAGCAATTTTAAGGGTCCACGAACTGTGTGACCAAAAACAAGTTCAGCTGGGCTAAACCCTAATGACTCTTGCACAGACTCACGTGCTGCGAACATTAACAAAGGCAGCCCTTCCACCCAGTCTTTGCCAGAAGCAAGGCAATATGTACGAAGCATGGACTTGAGCGTTTGGTGAAACCGCTCAAGTGCACCTTGTGACTGGGGGATGGTAGGCACTTGAGGTTTGATGACTTACTCCAAATTCGGTCAATAGGCCTTTAAACAACTTTGAGGTAAAGTTAGTCCCCAAATCAGTCTGTATGATTCTAGGCAAACCAAAGACAGAAGAACCTTACTAACTCCCTGGCAACAATGTTAGCTTCAAGTGATCTCAGGGGAACAGCTTCAGGGAACCGTGTCGCCGCACACATCATAGTCAGTATATACTGATGGCCCGATTTAGCCCTCGGCAAAGGGCCGACACAATCAAGAATCAATCTCTCAAATGGTTCTCCCTTCACCGGAATTGGTTGTATTGGTGATGGGGGAATCATTGCTTTAGACTTCCCAGCCACCTGACATACATGACAAGACCGATAAAATTCTGAAACTGTGGATTTCATGCTCGGCCAGAAGAAATACCTTGAAACCCTTTTGAAAGTTTTAGTAATACCCAGATGACCTGCGGGCACGTTCTCATGAGCCAATTTTAAAACCTGATTTTGATAACCAGAGGGTAAAACTATCTGAAATTGTGTATTCCAGCTAGCCTCATCACTGAAAATACTAGACTTCCACCGTCGCATCAAAATACCATCATCCCAAAAAAACACAACCTTCGCTTCAGGCTGGTCTACTTGATCAACTGCTGCATCAGCACAGTTCCTCAAGCTCTGATCAGACTTTTGGGCAGCCGCCAACTGTTCTCTTCCAACTCTTAGAGGACCCAGTTCACTGGTTTGATTGAATTCAGTACCCGGACTCAAATTACTCGGAGTAACAAATAACTTGCATTCCTCAAGTTCTAGAGAAGAATACAAAAATGTTTTAGACAAGTCAATAACATCCTCAAACTTCCGGCTCTGAGCACGAGTCACTACACATGCAGGAAAAACTGAGGGGAACAAACTAGCAACATCAGACGTTGAAGATACAGGCTTCTCGATAACCAGTGGGCTAGAAAAAACCTTACCCCCAGCCAAGTCATTACCCAGCACAAGACCAACTCCCTCCACAGGCAGCTCTGAGCGCACTCCAAGCTCAACAACTCCTGAAACAAGATCAGAGGTTAGACAAACGGTGTGCAGAGGTAACCTAACACATCCCAGTTCAATGCCACGTACTAAAATATCGGAGCCAGTGCATGTTGCAGCAGAAAATGGCAATACGCTCTCCAATATAATAGACTGGGCGGCACCTGTGTCCCTGAGAATTGTAATTGGTCTTAACTCAGAATCAGCAGATAACGAGACAAAACCTGACATGAGGAACGACTGGTACACTGAAGCAGCACTCATGCTTTCACTAACCTCAGAAGGGTTGACAAAAGCAACACTTTTAGCTTTCCTAGACAAATTTTTCTGCTTCCAAGACCGGCACTCAGAAATCAAATGACCTGGGTCAAGACAATAAAAACACACACGTTTGTCACCCATACGTTTTGAATCATACTTGTGAGAACTCTCAGATGTTGGCTGGTCTGCCCGAACCAAATCAGTAACTGTATCCTCAGCAAGAGATCGGTTTCTACTCTGACGCATGGAAGGAAAAACACTTCTGTGCATTAGCACAAATTCATCAGTGATAACAGCAGCATCCGACAGCTTAGTTACCTTCTTCTCATTTAAGTGCACAACAATATTCTCCGGTAAACAACCTTTAAAGTCTTCCACCAGAACCAACTCTCGAAGTTGTTCAAATGTGGACACTTTACTGGAACAACACCATTTGTCAAAGAGATTCCCCTTCTCTCTGGCAAATTCTACAAAATTTCTTTGCCTGCTTTTACATAGCCCCGAAACTTCTGCCGGTATGCCTCAGGCAGGCCCGTCGTCAAGGGGGGGCATCGGGGGGCAGTGCCCCCCCCAAATGACTTTTTGTGCCCCCCCAAACGTAACGCACAGAACAATTAACCAAACTTGCATTACTGTGCATTCACACCGCCGGCGTCGAGAGCGTCAAAGTGGCCGGAAGTCATTCATTTTCAATGTAAACCAGCGTCGAGCAGCTGCGAGGAGCGGCGCGACTTGGCCTTTGAGAGCGTCGAGCAGAGTTGAAATCAAGGCAACTTTATGGTAATGAGCTATGACGCGGTTGGGCAGCAACCAATCGGAACGTAGAAGTCAACCGCTTGAGAGGATACCAGAGGACGCAGCTCCGATCACATTAGTTCCCAAGCAAAATAGAAGACAGGTTGATTATTGCTGTTTCGCGTTTGCAGTAATCTATGATGTGTCCCTGTTTGCGTACAGGGACATAAAAAAATTATTAAAAGTGATACGTGGACCAAGGTGTCTGAGATCGTTCATTTTAAGTTAAGGATCTTAATATTTCGTCCACAATAACATTTAATGAGATTAATTTATAACGTTAACGTCCTTGTGGTTAGTCTGCATAAGATCAACAAGTCTGTTTGCTTTGCGGCCACTTTCAATACAAATTAAGCAGTCGGTCAACGTCAGAGCGCTCACGCATCTTTCTGCAGTGTTGTGAGCAGAGCGGCAAGAGCGATTTTTGACGCTCCCGACGCCGCTGGTGTGAACGCGCAGTTAGACATTTGATATGGATTTAGATTATTGCACTAATAACGTTGTTTCAGCAGAACTTGGCTCACATGAACAGTAATCACTACAACGGTAACACTAGAAATGCATAACACATTACCTTCAGAAATGATTCAGATGATTCATTATTCAACGCATTATTACACAGAACATAATTTTAAATATAATTATATTCATAAATGACTGTTAAAACATCCCAAAACAGCACCCAAACCTTGCAAAGACCTACCTCATTAATTATTCAAATACAACAACCAATGGCAAGTCTCCAGCAGCAGACCTTTCAATATGTTATTTTTGTGTTAGTGGTTTTATTAATTCAAATTACAATATGCAGTTTGTGTGTAAGTATATGTATATGTATATATAAATCATGCAATTCATTTAGTTAAGCATACAGTATTGTATTGTTTATACGCAATTCCTTTGCGCAGCTGAGCTGCGTGTTGCATGTGATCTCAGAATAAATGTTTGGCGGTTTTGGAAATGTTAAAAGACAATAAACAGATACGTTGAGATCAAACGGTGAAGTATTTTATTTGAATAATTGAACAAAACAAGACTATTGTGGTCTATTTTAGTTATAGCCTAATATGGGTTTATGTTATGGTCCATCTCAGATCATTAAAAAAAGTGTGCCCCCCTATGAAAATTAAATGCCCCCCCCCCCATTTGGTTTGTTCTGGCGACGGCCCTGGCCTCAGGTACTAATTCATAAGCTCTAAGCACAGCAATTTTAACAATGTCATAATCTAATGACTCTTCTATAGGCAAGGAAGAACAAACTTCCTGGGCTTTACCCTCCAAATTACATTGTAGGAGTAAAGCCCACATACCCTTTGGCCACCTAAGCTTCACAGCCACACGTTCAAATGTAGTGAAATAGGAATCTACTTCAGTTTCATGGAATTTTGGAACTAACCTGATATG
This sequence comes from Carassius auratus, assembly GCF_003368295.1. NCBI lineage: Eukaryota > Metazoa > Chordata > Actinopteri > Cypriniformes > Cyprinidae > Carassius > Carassius auratus. The sequence continues at coordinate 594,490 of NC_039280.1, forward strand.
CCTGCTAACGTCAAAATCTGCTTCCCCTGCTCCATCACCAGGAGTCAAAGCAGCTGGAGCAGACAGAGATGTACCCGGAGACCTCCCAGACAAAGGAAAAGGGGTAACTGGAACATTATCAGACAGATGCGGTGGAGCAACTAACCTACGCTCTCGTTCACGATCAATCTCTAATTCAAGCTCCCGCAATCGCAACATCTGATTATCATATTCCTGCTTTCTAACCAACAGATCTAATTCTTTCAATTTAACTGCCAATGGAAGCCCACCTGATGTCACTTCAGGCACAGGAACTGACTTTACATCAGAACCCTCAATAACAGGGGTCTTAACTCCATTCCCAGCTTCCTCAGACTCCTCAGGTAAAATTCCTTGCTCTACCAAAACCTTTTGCAATTCAGCTTTAATAATACGCTTGGACGCATGTCTGGAAACTGAAATATTAAAAAAGTCAGCCACTTGTAACAAGTCATCTTTCCGGCACTTGGCAAATACCTCAACAGTGGGACAATGAGTAAATGAGACTAACTCAAAAGCCATACTCACTCAACGTCTTCTCCATCAAAAGAAAGCAGCCAAACAAACAAGCTGACGAGCCCCCAATTTATTACATACCTCCCCAGTCTAGGGGATGGGAGGGAGTAATAAAGAAAATGGAGGAAAAATGGAGGGAGTTTTTCCCTTCTACTGACTCACACAACCACGCAAGTAACATGAAAACAGAATAGAATTTATTAAACACAAGGAAGCAAATATAACTTCAGGAGGGGTCCTGGCCAACATAACAAACAAAACCTACTAACTCCCAAAAACAAACCTAACCTACAAAATAAAAAGAAAACAAAATACAAAAGATTACCCTAACTGATCTTAAACAGGAGAAAAAGTATGATCAAAATAAATAGCAACCACCTCCCTACAGCTTCCCATGAAAACAAAAGAAAACAAAAATAAACCTTAGCTCTAACAACAAAAGAAAATAACTCACGTTTGGGCTGAATAAGTCCTCCCACAAGAGGACCACTAGAAAGTCATCAACAAACTTCTAATCACAACAAAATCAGCTACAAACTCTAGTGACATCAGCAGAAGGTACTCTCGCTCCAAATTCCCCCACCTCCAGACATCGCAACTCTGTCTTTTATCTTCAAGAATTTCCTCTTGTGGGCCAATCAGGATAGGGCAGTCATCAGAAGAATCATCCACTAATTGGTCTTCACCTGTTAGTCCTTGTCAGCACTTGAGAGGGCGAGATAAAAGAACACACAAGGCACATACACAAGAGACAGTCCCAATTAAGTAGGCCCTGGGACGTAACAATACATATAAACTTGATCCGTGCATATACAACTATTAAACACTCGCACATACATATAAACTCGATGAGCGCATACACATCCATAAAACACTCACGCATACATAAACAATAACTTACTAAAGTATACAGTTCAGATGAGAAAAACATATGCATTATATGTGTACATATATATATATGCGAGTGATTTCATATGTGGATGTGCGTGAATTTTCAGTATAAACGGAATGCATTTCAGTATTTACGGAAGGCATTTCAGTATTTACGGAAGGCGTTTCAGTGTAAAAGAAAGTAGTTTAAGCGTGTACAGAAGTAACCTGTCTAAATACCGCATTTGCAATCATGGACCGGGATTGTGCTATACACCTGAAGCATTTTGCGGAATGTTCTTTTTTCGCCCACTATTATAAGATCAATTACCATCAGTTTGTGTTGCCTGCTCACCTGCAGTCTCTGCCTGCAGTCAGAAACACAATCTGAATTGCGCACTTTGTTTCGGCCTTCGAGCCCTGGCATACAAAGCATCAATAACACGCAAACGATGCGATCATTCGCCGGCGAAGTTCACGGACCGTGATATCACACTTGTCAGTGGTAAAGTAACCGGCAGTTTCGATCTAGAAAAACGTGAGAATTTCACTTCTATGCAATCTTCACGAAATACCTTCCAAACGCTATGCAAGTTAACATTACACACATACACACAGAGTTTAACTGCCTCTAGTTAAAAAATATAAAATGTGTTCCCAACTATGTCCCACTAGTGAACTTAGCCATTTTCAGAATTATATATATATATATAAAAGTGTTTAAGCTATTTGCACAAAATCGGAATATCATAATTTCATAATATAGTGAGTATGTTTGCAAATATTCTGAATAAAACAGTAAAAATAAAAGCGATCCATGTGTCATACAGATCTGTCGTGGCTGTGTTGTCACATGACAAGCATGACGCGTCGCCATGGAGACATTAAGCCGGTACATTCTAAAATAATGGTCGCCTAAAGAAACTCACGCTGGGGCTCAGCTAGAATATTTTAAACTCATGTGCGAAAGGGTTTTATTTCTGAAAATGGCTAAGCTCAAGTGGGACTGGGACTATTTCGTGAAGATTGCATAGAAGTGAAATGTGAAATTCTCACCTTTTTCTAGATCGAAACTGCCAATTAACTTACTGCCGACGAGTTTGATATTATGGTCCTTGAACTCACCGATGTTATGAAATGTTCAGTGTCTGAGATATTTGGTGTCATTGAGAATAAAGAACTATATATAAAGACTCGTATGCAGTAACAACGATTTAACTTTTTTTTTCTCCTTAAAAAGGTTTCACATGGAAGTGCATGAGAGCCTACAGTTCATGTGGAGAAGCTGTTTGTTTGTAATTAATGTATATGTTACAAATCAGCAGAGTTTGATTTGCACTTCTGCCTGTTATTTTGTTCCTAGTTTGCAGAAGCTCTTCTAATGGGGGAGACTCATTCTCAAGTTATATATGAGCCACTACTGCACACATAAATGAAGACATGGGTAAACCTTCTCAGAATTAACTTTAGTGTCTTATTATCTGATGCAGGGGATGGTGGATGTGTACTTTATCAGTGTAATAGTTAAACATCATATCCAAAAAAAAAAACCTTGTTTGATACCTGTGTTTTATTATTAACCAGTTTTAAAGTTTTACTACATTCTGTTCCTGAAATCCACACTTTTGAAATCAAGATAATCACAGGTAATCAAATCAAGCACAACCTAATAAAACATGTTTCGTGAATAAAGGGTATTGTGAAAAAAAAAAAAAAAAGCATGGTCTGTGGACAATTCATCTCAAAGTGCACCACAATGCAGTATATGATTAAAGACAAAAACAAAGTGTATAAAGACATTTTACAATATAAAAGTAATATATATATATATATATATATATATATATATATATATATATATATATATATATATATATATATATATATAATATATATATATATATATATATATATATATATATATATATATATATATATAAACATTCATCTTTCGTTTTGTTATTAAAAACTTTTTTTTTTTTTTTGAATGATTGAGCAAACGATTAGGAATGACACAGATCCCTGTCCATAATTGCAAATTTGGTTACTTCCGTTCACACTGAAATGCCTTCCGTTTACACTGAAAAGTCACGCACATCCACATATGAAATCACTCGCATATATATATATATATATATATATATATATATATATATATATATATATATATGTACACACATAATGCATATGTTTTTCTCATCTGAACTGTATACGTTAGTAAGTTATTGTTTATGTATGCGCGAGTGTTTTATGGATGTGTATGCGCTCATCGAGTTTATATGTATGTGCGAGTGTTTAATAGGTGTCAACAGAGTAAAAATGAAAATATCAGTTTTAATATTTTTTATCAAAAGTTAATATTATTATAGTAATTCAGTGGACTCTCTGTTATAGTTCAGTTTATCAGAAGAGATCAGAAGCAGAGCCCAGCTGTGTGTCTATGAGGAGTGATGCTTCTTTGGATCATCCAATTAATTTTAAGAAAACTGACGAGTCTAGAGGTCATCCTCAAAATCTCAGGTACAATATTTAATTAGAAATAATTGTTTGTTTGTTTCTTCATGTGATTATTTCATGATTTCATCTGATATTTTATCATTTTCTCACACACTCTCTGTTATAGTTCAGTTGATCAGAAGAGATCAGAAGCAGAGGCCAGCTGTGTGTCTATGAGGAGTGATGATTCTTTGGATCGCCCAATTAATTTTAACAGCAATGACACAAGGTTTAACCTCATGTATTTTTGCCATATTTGTCTTGTAAAATATATGATTATAGTAAGATATTTTAAGTTAAATTATCATAATTATACAGCACTATAATATATAAATATGAACAGAAGTCTGTCTAGGAAATGCAGTAAATCTAATAATAATGAACAGACATACAGAAGAGAGTAGAATTGTTTATTTACATTTATTTAAATTTAATTTATTTTTTACATTTGTGATCTTGATCAGTTGCCTTTTTAATAAAGAAATAACTATTATTGTGGTAATGAGACAATTGTCACCAATGACAGAGTGTTTGATTCTTGATTCAAGGTCAATCCTGCAACACAGATCAGAAACAAAACCCTTAGAAATATGAGAAATATGACCAGTCTATGAATCAACCACAACACAACACGTATCCTGGTGTGAGGTAAACTGTGCGATGTTTAATGCAGTGCATCATCACACATTACACAAATACATCATTAATAACTGACACATTTCATAAACTCTATGATATGTTCAGTGTCTCATAACAAAGAAAACAAAAACAAAAATGCATTTTACTCTGTACATTTATCTCTGTAAGTCATGTAATAATGTGGTATTTTAATTTTCCAGTCATGAAGTCCTAAACACGTTGAGATCGAATCTGAAGCAGAAGTTTGAGCGTCTGTATGAGGGAACAGCCACACAGAGAAACTCAACACTCCTGAATGAGATCTACACAGAGCTCTACATCACAGAGAGTGAGAGTGGAGAGATCAGTAATGAACATGAGGTGAGACAGATTGGGACACAATCCAGGAGAGAAGCAACAGAGGACACAGCCATCAAATGCAGTGACATCTTTAGACCTTTACCTGGACAAGAAAAAGCCATCAGAACTGTGCTGACAAAGGGAGTCGCTGGCATTGGAAAAACAGTCTCTGTGCAGAAGTTCATCCTGGACTGGGCTGAAGGGAAAGAGAATCAGGACGTCCAGCTCATATTTCCACTTCCTTTCAGAGAAATCAATCTGATGAAGGACAAAACACTCAGTCTTTCAGATCTTCTTCATGTTTTTTTTCCCTGAAACTAAAGAAATGGAGATATCCAGTGATGAATATAAAGTGTTGTTCATCTTTGATGGTCTGGATGAGTGTCGTCTGTCTCTGGACTTTAAGAGTAAAGTGAAAGTGTGTAATATATCTGAATCAGCCTCAGTGGACGAGCTGCTGATGAACCTCATTGTGGGGAATCTGCTTCCCTCTGCTCTCATCTGGATCACCTCCAGACCAGCAGCAGCTGATCTCATCCCCTCTGAGTGTGTCCATCGAGTGACAGAGGTAAGAGGCTTCAATCAGCCACAGAAGGAGGAATACTTCAGGAAGAGAATCAGTGATCAGAGTCTGGCCGACAGGATCATCTCACACCTGAAGTCCTCAAGGAGCCTCTACATCATGTGCCACATCCCAGTGTTCTGCTGGATCTCAGCCGCTGTTCTGGAGAAGATGTTGAGTCGAGCAGAGAGAGGAGAGATTCCCAAGACTCTCACTCAGATGTACACACACTTCCTGATCCTTCAGACCAACATCAAACATGAGAAGGACTATGAGAAGAAGGGGAAAGATGAAGACATGATCCTCAAACTGGGGAAAGTGGCTTTTGAGCAGCTTGTGAAAGGAAACCTGATCTTCTATGAGGAAGACCTGAGAGAGTGTGGCATTGATGTGAGAGAAGCATCAGTGTATTCAGGATTGTGCACTCAGATCTTCAGAGAGGAGTTGGGCTTGTATCAGGGGAAAGTCTTCTGCTTTGTTCATCTGAGCATTCAGGAACATCTAGCAGCTCTATATGTGCACCTCTCCTGGACAAACCACAACAGAAATGTGTTTGAGCCAATCACCAAACAGAGTTTACTGTCTAAAGTGAAGAAACAGTTTAAACTCAGTTCATCAGAACATGTTTCATTATCTGAGCTGCATCAGAGAGCTGTGAAAGAGGCTCTACAAAGTAAAAATGGACATCTGGATCTTTTCCTGCGGTTCCTTCTGGGTTTGTCAGTGGAGTCTCATCAGATTCTCCTTCAACGAATAATGAAGCTGAAAAGAAGCAGCTTTGACAGCAATGAGAAAACAGTCGAGTACATCAAGAAGAAGATCAGGACCATTGAGTCTCCAGAGAAATCCATCAATCTGTTCCACTGTCTGAATGAACTGGGCGATCGTTCACTAGTGGAGGAAATACAACAGTATCTGAAATCTGGAGGAATAAAAGAAGCCAATCTCTCTTCATCTCAGTGGTCAGCTTTAGTTTTTGTGTTGTTGACATCAGAAGAGGAACTGAATGAGTTTCGTCTTGATAAATTTGTTAAAGGAAAGGATAATCCTGAAAATATGAAAGTTCTTCAGAAGTTGCTGCCTGTGATTAAAGAATCCAGATCAGTTCAGTAAGTATCACTGAGAACAATCTCTTCACTGTTAAAACATGAAGAAAATCAGAGTTAAAAGCTCATTAATCTTCAGTGATGTAACTATTATTTTAGTGATCTGCATTTTGATGTATTTTCAGTACAGAGACATTGTAAAAGATTTTTTCATGCATTCAAACAAAGTCACGTAAATAATGCTGGTTATCAAATTAAAAATGTTAAATTTAACAAGAAGGAATTTAAATATTTCTCATCTGGCATAAAAGATGAAGCAGAAATCAAGAAATCAACCAAACAAGTGGAGAAGCAGCTCTTATATACAGCAGCTCAAATCTCCTCAAATCTGATGAATCAGTTACTGGAGCAAAACAGCAGCTTACTTGAACACACACTTTTGAAGACAACATTTGACATCTACAAAATGTTATTAATTGTAATTGTTTTTTATTTGTATGAATTTTTAAATGTTACAGAAGGGCATCTGGAATGACAAGATCTAGACTCAAACTTATATTAAAACACAAGAACTATCTGCCAGTTCACAGTCCAGCATCTGGATTATTTTAAACATGTTAAACCAGTTAGAAGTTGAATTAAAATAATTTCATTTTTACGCAATTAATAGATTAAAGTTGTTTTAATGCTGTCTTTAAAAATGTTGTGTCAATTTGCCCATGAAACATGAATAAGTATGTTTTTTTTTTTTTTCATGGTTTAAATTGATTTAATTTTATTGGATTTGCAATTTGTTCATTGCAGCAAGTTGTTTGATTGTATTTTTTTTATTTATAGCTGTTTGATAGTTTTTCACATTTTAATTTTAATTTCTCTACAGGTTGAGCGATTGTGGTGTCACAGATGAAGGTTGTGCTGCTCTGACTTCAGCTCTGAGATCAAACCCCTCACACCTGAGAGAACTGGATCTGTCTGGGAATAAACTAAGAGATTCAGTGAAGCTGCTTTCTGATGTACTACAGGATCCTCACTGTAAACTGGAGAAACTGAGGTAAGATCATATATAACTTACACATGAAACACATTTAAAGTAAATATGAAGTGTTCAGCCTCAGCTTTTTAGTATTAAAATAAACAGCATTGCAAAAGTCATTGGTTCTGATGTTCACTGTAGTTTATATGTACAGTAGAGGATATCTGCATTTGTTACAGAAACAATTACATGAATACCATCAAGTAAGAAATCTAACTGAAGATAAACAAAATGTAATCTTAATAACACAGAACGGTTTCAAGTTCTCATGAACAGAAACGGTCTGTATGCATTTGTCAACTTCATTCACTCCACAATGAACTTGAGATGCTCCAGTCTGTCTTTTTTGTCTCCAACACTGATTCTGACACCGGGGTTCAGTATTATCTGATACAGATCCTGATCTGATACCAGTGCAGTTTTTTAAATCCATATAGAGTTTATATATTTGTGTGTGGAACTGATAATCACTCTTTCACAATCAACTAAATACAGACTGTAACGAGTGGGGCAGGGCTGAGAGCCGTGGGAATGGAGCGAGGCCGGTGGAGTAATTGGAAATGAGAGACACCTGCGCCACTCACCACTTTCCAATTACTCCTGCGTCTCGTTCCGTCCCCACTCGTCACACAGACTAATGCCGCATTCCAGGCAACCCATTACCCGTGTTTTTCCAACCTTAAACCCGTGAAAGTGCACTAGAACGGCAGTCAAACCCGTGACTTCCCACTCGTGAACTCGTACTAGATTGATGTACTCCGAGTTCTGACATCACAGCACGTGAAACACCAATGGCAGCCCCTACGAATAATATTGCCTACGGATGCAGTGTTTATGCAAGTGGTACACGTTGAAAAAACTATTTAAGGACAATGTAACTTCGCACTAAAATATATAATAAAATAAATAATAATCTAGCTAGAATTCCTTGCGCTCAGGAAGTTTGGCGTGACTTGAACGATACAAAGTCATTAGTCGTGGTTTGAAATCGTGACTTGCAGCTCAAAAACCTGCCTGGAATGCAGCATTATTAATTATAAAGAAAAATTAAAAAAATATATATATATGTGAAAAAAAAATAAAGTAGGTTAGTGGATAATTCAGCAGCTAATGTTGTAATGTCCAGCAGCTTTTTTTTCTTTTTTTTTGTGAAAGTGAAGGTGTGTAGTGTGTAGTGTATTATAGTTGTGCAAAAGTTTATTTACGATACCTGATCCGGCAGAAAATGGCAGCATGAGTATCAACATTGTTGCTTCCGTTCTGTACACAATGTTAATAATGTTAAAATATTCCTAACACAGGGGTCTTTAAATACTGCAAGTTAAATTTAGATATCATATGATCATGTTTTGTTTTTGACCTCAATTAATAATGGATTCACATCTGAACTGATCTGATCTGAGAGAGTGAAGAGTGTCTCATTGTTCTCTACAGGTTGAGTTATTGTGGTGTCACAGATGAAGATTGTGCTGCTCTGACTTCAGCTCTGAGATCAAACCCCTCACACCTGAGAGAACTGAATCTGTCTGGGAATAAACTAAGAGATTCAGTGAAGCTGCTTTCTGATGTACTACAGGATCCTCGCTGTAAACTGGAGAAACTGAGGTAAGATCATATATGACTCTCACATGAAGCACATTTGAAGTAAATATGAAGGTTTCAGCCTCAGCTTTTCAGTATTAAAATAAACAGCATTGCAAAAGTCATTGGTTCTGATGGGGCCTGATTATTATTATTATTATTTATTTTTTTAATGTATAATTTGTATTTCTCTGTGTGTCGAACCTATAATCACTCTTTAACAATCAACTAAATAAAGACTAATTAATTATAAATTATATATATATATATATATATATATATATATATATATATATATATATATATATATATATATATATATAAACAAAAATTATAAACTAGGTTAGTGAGTAATTCAGCAGCTAATTCTAAAAAAAAAAATGCACAATTATTTTATAAATCTAAATATGAACAGGAGGAATGGCTAACCGCACACTGATCCACTCAAGACTGAAAGTCTACAAAAATGATTTATTTTTCAATTTGCATCGTGCAAAAAAAGTGCAAAGTGCATGTGAGTTAAAAACAGAATGGACACCAGCAAACGTTTCAGCGCATTGCTATCTTCAGTGCTCATTTAGCAAACAACCCTCACCCTTTTTAAGCAAGTCAGCAATTAAGCACAATCAGTTGAATTGTCCTTAATTTGCTGACTTGCTTAAAAAGGGTGAACGATGCAAATTGAAAAATAAAGAATTTTTGTAGACTTTCAGTCTTGAGTGGATCAGTGTGCGGTTAGCCATTCCTCCTGTTCATTCTAATGCCATTGGCTCTACGCACCTGCAGTACTAAGAACTTTTTTTCTGTTTTGAGCGCTACATATTTTTTCTAGTTTCACATAAATCGTCTCCGGTTACTATCGTAACCTCGGTTCCCTGAGAGGCGGGAACGAGACATTACGTCAGCTAAGACGTATATGGGAACTCTTCCCTTCTCCACTTTCACTGAAATCTTATTGGCTAATGCCAGCTGGGGACAGCTGGCCAATTGACGCGAAGCATGCAAATACTGGCGGGTAAGCGTGCAGTATAAAATGCATGGGCGCGAAAATTACGTCAGAATCACGACTGAACGCTAGCACAGCTGATGAAACAGCGACCACGGCGGCTAACGTATTGTCTCGTTCCCGCCTCTCAGGGAACCGAGGTTACGATAGTAACCGGAGACGTTCCCTCTCGAGGCGGTAACTCAACATTACGTCAGCTAAGACGTATATGGGAACTGTATAAAATCCCGCCGTGAGAGCAGTGAAGATAAGCCCTGAACGGAGTCAATCACCCTCACACAAGCAGTACAGTTCTAGCCAATGGCCGTGTCGCTAAGAGTGCTTGCATCTGATAGGCGGAACTAGGCCAATGAAACATCTGCTCCGACCCTAACAAAATATGCATAACTTCAAGCAATATATCGAAATCTGCACTAACCAGGGCAGACACAAAGCAATAAGCACTCAAGCATGAGAGTTAAACAGAGTCGACGGCGTTTGCGGTGACTGCTGCATAAACCATTTAAACCATAACACAGAGTTAGCAGCCATGGTAACTACTGTATAGCTGGTTATAACAGCTTTAATGAATAAAACTTAACTCACCGAAAATACATGTGATGCTACAGAGGGTACATCCAGCTTGTAAAACCTGGCGATTGTGTTCTGGGAAGACCAGCCAGCAGCAAAACATAAATACTGGACAGACATACCTCTAGACCAGGCCCATCAGGAAGCATTTATAATGTCCTCGCAGAATGAGCTCTGATGTTGAGGGGATAATCCATCCCCTGGCATTTGATAGCGTCCACGATCCAGTGAGAAAGTCTCTGTTTAGAAACAACACGTACCTTATTACATCCACCAAGCACACGAACAGCTGGTCCGACTGACGAAAGGCGGCCGAGCGATTCATATACATCCGTAAAACCCTAACAGGGTCCCGGCGCTCTGAGTATCAGCGTCACGCGAGGCTGACGGCTCAACAGATAAGGCGGGCAGGGAAACAAAGCGGTGTATTGAGTGACTTCGAAACGAAACCCGGTCTCGGCCGGTGAGTGACATTACAGTCGCCAGGCCCGAAACCAATGCAATATCATTCACCAAACACTCGTGAAATTCTCCAAGGCACTTCGCTGAGGCGAGAGCAAGAGGCAAGGCAGTCTTCAGGGAAGCTCCTTAACCGCAATCGAAGCTAATGGCTCGAACGGTAGTTGGAGTGTTTTTGAAGCTGCTGCCACCGATCTGGATGAACTCACAGAGACTGTAACATCATATATCAGTTTCTGTGAGGATATGTGTATTCCTACAAAGACTCAACTAATTTACAATAATGACAAACCGTGGTTCACTGCAAAACTCAGACAGCTCCGTCAGGCCAAAGAAGATGCTTATGTGAAGGGGGACAATGTCTTGTATAAACAGGCTAAATAAACATTGGAAAAGGAGATCAAAGTGGCAAAGAGGAATTATTCTGAAAAAATAAGGACTCAGTTCACTTCCAACGACTCCGCATCAGTGTGGAAAAGTCTAAAGAAGATCACCAATTACAAGACACCACCCCCCAGCACTGTAGAGAATCAACGACTGGCAGACGATCTGAACAAGTTTTACTGCAGGTTTGAAAGAACACCCATCACCTGCCCTGAACGCCTCCCCACAAAACCATTCACACCCTTCACAACTCCTGCAACCAGCCCTGAATGCCTCTCCAAACTACCGTTCACACCATTAACAGCTCCTGCAACCCATCCTGAACACCTCTCCAATCAAGCACTCTCACCATTCACACCTCCTGCATCCCCCCTCTCAGGTGGGGCACCTGCAATTCAGATCAGCGAGGATGCGGTGCGCCAGGTCTTCCGGAAGCAGAAAAGGAAAAAAGCACCAGGCCCAGATTGTGTTACACCAGCCTGTCTGAAATCCTGTGCTGACCAGCTGGCCCCCATCTTCACACAGATCTTCAACAGATCGCTGGAGCTGTGCGAAGTCCCTTCATGCCTCAAATGTTCCACCATCATCCCCATCCCTAAGAAACCCAAAATTACAGGACTAAATGACTACAGGCCTGTGGCTCTAACGTCTGTAGTCATGAAGTCATTTGAAAAACTGGTGCTGGCCCACCTGAAGGACATCACTGGGCCCTTGCTGGATCCTCTTCAGTTTGCCTACAGAGCAAACAGGTCTGTGGACGATGCAGTAAACATTGGACTGCATTATGTTCTGCAACACCTAGACAGACCGGGGACTTATGTGAGGATCCTGTTTGTGGACTTCAGCTCGGCCTTCAACACGATCATCCCAAACCTCCTCCTGCCCAAACTAAATCAGCTCTCCGTGCCCATCTCCGTCTGTCAGTGGATCAACAGCTTCCTGACAGACACGCAGCAGCTAGTGAGGTTGGGAAAATACACATCCAGCACCCGTACAATCAGCACCGGAGCTCCCCAGGGCTGCGTTCTCTCCCCACTGCTCTTCTCCCTGTACACCAACGATTGCACATCTAAGGACCCCTCTGTCAAGCTCCTGAAGTTTGCAGACGACACCACACTCATCGGCCTCATTCAGGACGGTGACGAGTCTGCTTACAGACAGGAGGTAAAAGAGCTGGCTGTCTGGTGCAGTCTCAACAACCTGGAGCTTAACACGCTCAAAACAGTGGAGATGATCGTGGACTTCAGGAGAGACCCCTCTGCACTCCCCCCACTCACCATCATGAACAGCCCTGTGACTGCAGTGGAGTCATTCAGGTTCCTGGGAACCACCATCTCTCAGGACCTGAAGTGGGACATTCACATTGACTCCACTTTGAAAAAGACCCAGCAAAGGTTGTACTTCCTCCGCCAGCTGAGGAAGTTTAACCTGCCACAGGAGCTGCTGAAACAGTTCTACTCCACCATCATTGAATCCATCCTCTGCACTTCAGTAACTGTCTGGTTCAGCTCAGCTTCTAAATCTGACCTCAGAAGACTACAGAGAGTAGTCCAGACTGCTGAGCGAATCATCGGTTCAACTCTCCCATCTATTCAAGAACTTTACTTATCCAGAGTGAGAAAAAGGGCTGTCAAAATCACTTTGGACCCCTCACATCCAACACACTCCCTCTTTGAACTGTTGCCATCTGGTCGACGCTACAGAGCACTGAGCACTAGAACGACCAGACACAGGACCAGTTTCTTCCCTCAGGGAATCCATCTTATGAACAGCTGATAATAACGGCGAACACACTACACTTTATATTTATATACACACACACTTTATTTATCTAACACACATACTTAGTATACACTTAAATTTTGCACACAATATATATGTACATACATAACTTCATTTTGTTATATACGTGCCTACAATTCTCATTTGTATATTGTCATTCACTATCTACTTATTTGTATTTTATTTATTTTTTTTATTTATTTTTTTATTATGTGTTTTATGTTCTGTCGCTGTCATTCTGTTGTACTGCGGAGCTTCTGTCACGAAAACAAATTCCTCGTATGTGTAAACATACCTGGCAATAAAGCTCATTCTGATTCTGATTCTGAAGAGATAGAGCCCTCAAAACTAGAGCGAAATCCCACGGCGGCACGGAGGGCGGCCATGAAGTACACAATCTCCTTGCTCCCCTGAGAAAACTGAATACCAGAGCGTGCTTACCGATCGTTTACCCGTAACCGGGGAACGAAAGCGGCAATAGCGGTCACATACACCTTCAGCGTGGATGCTTTCAAACTCCCGCTATCCAACTGTGCTGTAGAAAGCGCAAAACATCCGACACGGAACAGGTCCCCGGGTCAATATAAATGTTCTCGCACCATTTTGTTGAAAACTCCACTTCTGCGTGTAGCAGCGAATGTTTGATGATGCTCGCGTCTCAGTAAGTGTGTTTAGCACTCGTCAGTGCAGAGTGTCCCGCTCATTAGGGTCCCCGCAGCGGCCACACATGAAGGTTCCACAGCTCGGGGCTGGGGTGCTATATTGTGCCATTCGCCTGAGACAGCAGGTCCTGCTTGAGGGGGATTCGCCATGGGGGAGCCATAACTCTCTCAGGTCCGCGAACCAGGGCTGATTCGGCCAGTTCGGGGCCACGAGTATAACTGATGCTTTCTCCTCCCTGATTTTGCACAACACAGGCAGACTCTTCACAGGAGGGAATGTGAAAGCCTGGCTTCCGGCCAGCGCGATGTCAGAGCATCTCCCAGCAGGGGGGAGTGAGATAGCAAACGTGTTCTCGCTCGTGGCAAACAAATCCACTTCCTCCCTCCCAAATCATTAGATCTGATCTTGGGTGAAGCCAACATCTCCTTGAGGAATCCCGTTCCTCAAAAGCATGCTCACTCCACGGTTCAAAGTACCGGGGATGTGCGACGCTCCTATGGAGATTAAGTGTCGGTCCGCCCACAACAGGAAACTCGCTGCCTGTTTGAATAGAGCTCTGGAGCGCACGCCGCCCTGGCGATTTATGTACGAGACCACAGACGTGTTGTCGGTTTGAATCAGTACATGTTTCCGCTCCAATTTCGACCGAAAGGTTTGCAGGGATATTAGGACACCGCTTCCATTATTCCAAACGGTTTATGTGTCACCTTCTCTGTGACCTTCTCTTGAACTCAAGTTACAGCCAAAACTGTAGCGGCCGCAATGTAGCAGACCCAGATGGCACACTGAAGAAGCCGCCGCCATCAGCCCCAGAAGCCTCTGAAATTCCCTCAGTGCAAACGACCTGCCCAGTCAGAAACAGCGCAGAGTCGATGAAATGCTCTAGAGAGAGATGGGCTTGTATCGCCATCGAGTCCAAACATATTCCCAGATATGTTACAGTCCGACTCGTAAAAACACGCTCTTCTGCATATTCACACGCAGTCCCAGCGTATCCAAACGGCGAAGCATTGTTTCCACGTGACTGATAGCACATCTCTTGAGTGGGCTAAAATCAGCCAATCGTCAAGATAATTCAACAAGCGCATTCCGCTCGATCTGAGGGGAAATTTCGCTCTATCGCTCTCTCTCGAGCAGACTGAGAACTTCCTGTCGCAGAACAGGACGGTTTTGGGGCAAAGTCAGTGACGGGACCACGCCATTGAAGCGGGGAGGTCTGCGTTTGAATTGGAGAGAATATCCGTCATGAATTATTCCCAGTATCCACGGTGAAACGCCCGGGATAGCCCTCTTACCGTCCATGAGATGACACGGCGGACACGTTACCTCTACAGCCACTGATGGCTTCTTTTAATCAGGGCCCCGCCCCCACGAGGCTGCACTGGCGGGAGGGCGGGTGTGTCGCGTAATGGTGTGACACTCTTGCGCCATCCTGAGGCCATTATAATTATGGACTGTGGCTCTGCGCTGTTTGAGACAGGGCGAGTGACACAACGTTGGGTGCAAGAATTTGTATATATGCTTCTTTAGTACAATTTTTACTCAGAAAAACATCATTTAAACACATAGCAATCGTCACCCATAGTGAAGTGGGGGACATGATGCATGTGTCTTTGTGGTGTTGGCACTCTCGCTCCTTCGCGAGGCCATTATAATAATAGGTTGTGGCTCTGCACTGTTCTGAGACAGGGAGAGTGACACAGAGATGAGTGTAAGAGGAAGTAAAGCTCTTTTGTTGATTGTAACATGCTTTTATTGTGGAACTCACACAAACAGCATTCAAACAGACATAGCAATCGTCGCCCGAAGAAACATGGGGGACATGATGCACCTGAACATTGAGGGTGACACCGTGTTTATGTGGTGTTGACACTCTCACGAGGCCAGTATAATCATGGGTTGTGGCTCTGCACTGTTCTGAGACAGGGCGAGTGACACAGAGATGAGTGTAAGAGGCAGTAAAGCTCTTTCGCTGATTGTATACCTGCTTTTATTGTGGAACTCACACAAACAGCATTCAAACAGACATAGCAATCGTCGCACGAAGGAAATGGGGGACATGATGCATCTGAACATGGAGGGTGACACCGTGTTTATGTGGTGTTGGCACTCTCGCGAGGCCATTATAATCATGGGTTTGTGGCTCAGCGCTGCTATGAGACAGGGCGAGTGACACAGTGTTGAGTGTAAGAGAAGAAAAGCTCTTTTGTTGATTGTGTACATGCTTCTATTGTGGAACTCACACAAACGGCAATTAAACACACATAGCAATCGTCGCCCGAAGGAAATGGGGGACATGATGCATTTGAACATGGCGATTGGGGCGGCGGGGCCTCCCGCTCACTCACTCTTTCACCGTCAGGGAGACGGCTCGATGGCGCGGTGGCTCTCTCGCGGCGCGGGGTCCTCGTCCTCAACTGACCCTGACGTTTCCTCCCAGGCTCTTACCACTGCTGGTTTCGGCCGAAACGAGCGTCCGGTTCAGAGCGGGGTGCCGCTGCGGGCTATTTTAGCTATTTTAGCCTGGCGAGGTGCATAAGAACCTCGCAGAAGAAGTCTGGAGTGAGCGACGGGGCATCACGTTGCTCATTGCCTTGGCGCGCTTTCTGCGTCTCTGAGAAAAGCTCCATGACGTCATCAATGAGGCCGGAGGGAGCAACTGGAACGTTTAGGGGCATCTTACTGTCCGCGTCTTTCAGGACAGCTAGGGTAAGCCCTAGGTGCCTATAAGGACGACCATGAGTCCCATGAAATGGCTGAGCAGAGCGCTAGTAGCCATCAGCGCGAGATCAGTTGCCGCGCGCAGATCCTTGATGACGTCAGCGCTACTGTGCCACCGTCTGCCTGAAACACCATGAGTATTGCTCTGGCATAAAGAACAGAAGCGGTCTTCCCTCAGAAGTATAGGCTTTGTTCGTTTAAGGGCCGTGAGCTGCACGGCTTGGAAGGCAGGCTGTGGTCCGAACCAAATGCAGAGGGAGACGGGCACAGGTGCGGTAACGGTCTCCTCGACGGGGGGAGGGTTTCCGCCCCATCCTCGTGCGTGAACATGGCCTGCGTAGCAGAGTGGGTGCGCGCCGATTGGGGTGCAGCCCACGACTTCACCACGAGCTCTCGCACGTCTCAATGCCGTCTGGTAGCAGCTCGACTGGAGGAGCCACGAGTCCAGTTACCTTCCACAGGCTCGTCAGGTGCGTTTTGTAAGTGAAACCCAGCTCTGTGACGGCGCCTTTCCGAAGACCCTGATGAGCTCCTCCTGGAGGTCTGCAGGGCCCTCTTGGTCGGGGCGGTCTTTTTTCCAAACCTTTTCCGACGTCGAAAGTGACATGGAGTCGTTTTGCTCGCCAGCTCCGAAGAGGACGAAGTTGGCGGGGCGGAAGCTATTGTCCACCACGTCTTCGGGCGGGGGAGGGCCCACCAGCGGCTCGCTGGCGGCAGTGGGCCTCATATACATTGCAGCACAAAGCACTTACAGAATGATGCACTTGAAGCAGTCGATGTACGCAGCACTTCACATTAAACAGTTCAGAGCACAAAGGATGTGTAGTGTATTATATCTGTGCAACAGTTGATTTTCTTTTAACAGATTTAAGTTCCAATTACTGTGCAGCTTAAAAACATTTTATAGTCTTTTCTTCTCCCATGTTTTGTTCTAACAGACATCAGGTATCAATTAACATGATTTAGAAACAACAATGAACTCCAGCAAGATAAAGTTATTTTATGCAAAACCATACACATTTATCTACAATCAAGTCTAATAATGGGAACACTGAATGATCTTTGAGAGAGTTTTACCGAGATGACTGTAGTAACTGAATGTGATCAGGGTTTGAATGATGAATGATGACTGACAGCCGCAGCGGAGAAAAGAGTTTGTGTGAAAATTAAGGACTTATATTAAACTGTATCTCACATTAAACTATCATATGTCTTCAGAACACTTGGAATATAGTGCATGAAAACTTTATTGTGCAGATTAACAGTAACACAGAATGTATGAACAATATCGGATTTGGACAGGCCCTGTTAAAAGATTTCTAACACAGGGGTCTTTAAATACTGCATGTTAGATGTAGATTTTTTTTATGATCATGGCTTGTATCTGACATCAGTTAATAATGGATTCACATCTAAACTGATCTGATCTGAAGAGCGTGTCATTGTTCTCTACAGGTTGAGTGATTGTGGTGTCACAGATGAAGGTTGTGCTGCTCTGACTTCAGCTCTGAGATCAAACCCCTCACACCTGAGAGAACTGGATCTGTCTCTGAATAATCTAAGAGATTCAGTGAAGCTGCTTTCTGATGTACTACAGGATCCTCGCTGTAAACTGGAGAAACTGTGGTAAGATCTCTCTGATAGTCACATGTCTTTGTCCTCAGTAAACCATCATTTAATGTCAATTCTAGGAATATAAACAGCAAAACACACTATATTTCAGCAGAACTGACTCTGATTAAGTTAATTTCATTCATTTCCATTATATTACAGGCTTTGCTTATGATAGTTTGATCAATAATGAACTTTCAGATAACATGTAAAAGAGTAATCCAGAGTCTCTGTGACTTACTGCAGGATGAATATCTCAGAGGTTTAGAGTTGAACAGACAAGAGTCTGAATGTGTTTAGTTTTAACTCAGTATTACAGTGATCAATGACTGAATGAAAGTTATAATCACTTCAGTGTTCAGCATTATCATTGATAAAAGATCCTCAAGACCTGTAAAACCACAAACAGTATTTTTATTTTCTATATTTATTTGCTGCTCTGTCAGCAGGTTCATGTTCCTCTTATATCAGGGAGAGGTAAACTCGGTCCTGGAGAGACACAGTCCTGCAGAGTTTAGCTCCAACCCCAATTAAACACAGCTGAACACAGGGCCGGATCATGACACGGACCGATTTAAAGTCCTCCTCGGTGTAAATCATGTTCTGGGGAGAGCAGTATTTCGTCTGGGTCTCCCTCTGCTCTAGTGTCCTGTTCACCGGTGTGTTAATCCAGTCTTTCTGAACACAGTAATCAGTGTCTTCAGGATCACTAGAAAGTTACAGCAGGTGAGTTTAATCAGGGTTGAAGCTAAACTCTGTGATCCTCCAGGACCGATCACATCCCTTATCCATCTCTGTCTTATTTCATGAGAAAAGCCTTATTTAAGAAAATAAAGTTCATCAAAGTAGAAAATAAACTCCAAAGACAATAAAGCTGGAGGTAAACAGGTGATGAGTCAGAAGAAAAGTCCATTAACATGATCTCAATGCTTGTGTAGGCAATAGTTCTGACTTTGGACCTTGAGAATCTCTATTGAGTTCAACACATTTCTATTCAGTTTTAATCTTCCAGATGAGACCAAACCTGACACAATTCTGTGTTTGATCACAAGAGTTAATAAATGAGATTTTGTTTACTTAAATGGGGAGTCATCTCATTTATCATCAGTAAAATATGGAGTGCCACAAGGATCCGTCCTAGGTCCCCTTCTATTTTCAATATATATGTTGCCCCTTGGTAATATTATTAGAAAATACGGAATTAGCTTCCACTGTTATGCTGATGATACTCAGCTATATATCTCAACGAGACCAGATGAAACTTCCCAATTATCTAAGCTAACAGAGTGTGTTAAAAATGTAAAAGATTGGATGACACACAATTTTCTCCAATTAAATTCGGATAAGACAGAGATACTAATAATTGGACCAAAAAACACTACACAGAATCTTGTAGATTACAATCTGCAACTAGACGGATGTACTGTTACTTCCTCTACAGTCAGAAATCTGGGTGTTATATTAGACAGCAATTTGTCTTTTGAAAATCATATTTCCAGTGTTACAAAAACTGCGTTCTTCCATCTTAGAAACATTGCCAAGCTACGAAACATGTTATCTGTTTCTGATGCAGAAAAGCTAGTTCATGCATTCATGACCTCTAGACTGGACTATTGTAATGCACTTCTAGGTGGTTGTCCTGCTTCGTCATTAAACAAGCTACAGGTCGTCCAAAATGCAGCAGCTAGAGTCCTTACCAGGTCAAGAAAATATGATCATATTACCCCAATTTTACAGCAGGGCTCTCAAGTGTCACGCATTGAGCGTGACAGTCACTCATTTCGGTCTTTTGTCACGCACTCCCGCCACACATTGTATTTCTCACGCAGAAAAACTATTTATAATATATTTAATATGCCGCAACGCCCAAAAGTTATCTGGTCGCGCTGCTCTCACTATGGAAACCGGCAGGAATCAGGAGTTCTTAATCGAGCCTGTCACTTATCAGCCAATCAAAAAAAAAGAAATAGGCTATACAATAGCCAATCAGAAAATAGCACTATTGTATCTGGGTAAGATTTAACACAACAACCAATGAAAGAAAAAAAAAAACATCCTGGAATTGTTCACCATCTTTCTCGTTCACTCACAGAGGAAACCACTGGAGCTCCGAGCATCACTTTGAGCACAAAGTAAGTAATGATCTCCTGTTACAACAAATTCACAACTTGATTGACACAAACAATGACAACTTGACTGCTGTTAGAGAATGTTTCCCAGATAATTAGCATCAGTTTTTCATGAGTGTCTGACAAATACACCTTTTCACCTTTTCTATGGATTGAGTGGTCTTTCTGATGATGGAATATGGATACAAAATTTAAAAAAATATTGTATCCCAAGAACAATATATTCACCCCTCTGCCATTTGGTAGAAGATATAAGAGCATAAGAAACAGCTCTAGTAGATTCAGAGACCGCTTCTATCCTCAAGCCATCAGAATGCTGAACTTTACTCAACCATCTTCACTCTCCTAAATGGTACACTTGTCACTTTTTAGAATTAATCCTTCAAACTAAATTAATCCTTTTTTATTTTACCTCTTCTATTTATCTACTTTCTATTAAAAAAAAAAATCTGTAAAATTGAGATTACTTTGAGCACAACAAATTTTATGACTGATAAATGTTATTTATGTGTATATGACAATAAACTTGAAACTTGTATAACCCAGAGATATCCTATAAGAAGGCTGTATTTGACTAGCTTTCTCTATGTCTTCTATCTCACTGATAGGAGAAAAACTCAATGTGGGTTTCACTACCAGAGCTACGCTAAACAGGCTCCTTGAGGCTGGAGAGGTCACATCACAGAAGGCTCAACAATTCCAGCAGGAAGCACTGGCATTTTTGGTCGGAGCTGTGGAGTATGCCATGGATAAACTCCCATTGAAAGATGCTCTCCTGAAGCATGCCAGATTTATTGATGTGCAGCTAAGAGCTGAGTGTGGGGTTGAAGATGCCCTATACTTTGTAGATTGAGGGTATTTTCGATGGTTGGTTTGAACAAAACCTCAATACGAAACAGTTTGTCTCTGGATGGGACATTGTACTCAATCATGACCCGGAAAATGGCTGGGCTTGAGCCGAACTGTTTCAAATGGGAGCCAACACCACAAATGATAAAGGAGACCAAAAAGGCAACAAACACTTACTGTACAACAAACAACACCAGTCATAATCTCTCTCTCTCTCTCTCTCTCTCTCTCTCTCTCTCACAAACATTCGCACTCAAACACACACACACACACACACAAATTTTGTAAATGGAATTTGAATAAACACTTTGAATTTGGTTAAATTGTCAGTGTCATGTGTCAAATATTTTCTTCCGGTGGGGGGGGTGTCACTCTTGCCTGTCTTCAAAACTTGAGAGCCCTGTTACAGTCTCTGCACTGGCTACCTATTAAGTTCCGTATCAGTTACAAATTATCATTAAAGCTGCAAGCAGCGATGAACGGGCCCTCGCACCCGGGCTCACCGGCAGCGAGTGGCTTTAGTTAATAGGTGAACGGTGAGAAATATGCGTTTAAACTCATAAATATAAGTAGAATATATCAATGTTTATTCCATATATGTGCCAATCTTCCTGTTGCCAGCAGGTGGCGCTATCATTATAATGGAAAATTGGCCTTCAGATGTGTTCAGGGCAGGACTTTTATCGAACATGTGAGGTTTGGGGAGGATTGGACATTTTATGCCTGAGTTACAACAACATCCTATTTCATGGCGAAACAATGAAATTTGTCAGGCCGCCATGGACACGCCCTTTAACGAAACCTCAAGATCTTCGCAATTTAAGATCGCAAAAGGCTTTAGATTACACTGACCAAGTTTGGTGTTGATCTGAATAAATATCTAGGAGGAGTTCGTTAAAGTACAACCCCTGAAAATGGCCAAAACAACACTAATTTTGCAGAGAAAATTCCAAATAACTGACTTCCAGTTGGGATTCGGACTTCGTACCAAGAGACTTTTTCGTAGATATTGGTGTGTTACATGTGTGTACCGATTTTTGTACATGTACGTGAAACATAGCTCAAGGCGCACTCCGTTTAAAGTGTATACGCACTCCGTTGAAAGTGTATAGGTGGCGCTATTGAGCCATTTTGCCACACTCGATGGAATATTGGCCTTCAGATCTGTCCAGGCCAGGACCCTTATCACACAAGTGAAGTTTGGGCAAGATCGGACATTTTATGCCTGAGTTATAACATCTTTTATTCCCATGGCGAGACATTGAACTTCATCACGGCGCCATGGACACACCTTTTAACAAAAACTCAAGATCTTCACAACTAAACATCACACAGGTCTTTAGATTAGACTGACCACAAAAAAAACATTGATGTCATAAAATTTCTAGGAGTAGTTTGTCGCAGTGTAAAATATGTAACTTCCTGTTGCCAATAGGTGGCGCTATGACTATAACTGAATATTGGCATGTAGATCTGTTCAGGTCAAGAGTCTTATCCAACATGTGAAGTTTGGGGCAGATTGGACATTGTATGTCTGAGTTACAGCAACTTCCTTTTTCATGGCGAAACATCGAAATTTGTCAGGCCGCCATGGACCCGCCCTTTAACGAAACCTCAAGTCCTTCGCAATTTATTATCGCAAAGGGCTTTAGATTACACTGACCAAGTTTGGTGTTGATCTGAATAAATCTCTAGGAGGAGTTCGTTAAAGTACAACCCCTGAAAATGGCAAAAACAACAGCAATTTTGAAGGGAAAATTCTAAATAACCGACTTCCTGTTGGGATCCGGATTTCGTACCAAGAGACTTTTTTGTAGGTATTGGAGTGTTACATGTGTGTACCAATTTTTGTACATGTACGTGAAACATAGCTCGAGGCGCACTCCGTTGAAAGTGTATAGGTGGCGCTATAGAGCCATTCTGCCACACCCGGTGGAATATTGGCCTGAAGATCTGTTCAGGCCAGGACTCTTATCACACATGTGAAGTTTGGGGAAGATCGGACATCTTATGCCTGAGTTATATCATCTTTTATTCGCATGGCGAGACATCGAACTTCGTCGCGGCGCCATGAACAAGCCTTTTAACGAAAACTCAAGATCTTCACAACTGAACATCGCACAGGCCTTTAGATTAGACTGACCACAAAAAAGACATTGATGTCATAAAATTTCTAGGAGTAGTTCGTCGCAGCGTAAAATATGTCACTTCCTGTTGCCAATAGGTGGCGCTATGACTATAACTGAATATGGGCATGTCAATCCGTTCAGGTTCGGAGTCTCATCAAACATGTGAAGTTTGGGGCAGATTGGTCATTGTATGTGTGAGTTATAGCAACTTCATTTTTCATGGCGAATCATCGAAATTCGCCAGGCCGCCACGGACACGCCCTTCAACGAAAAGTCAGGATCTTCGCAATTTAACATCGCAAAGGCCTTTAGATTAGGCATACCAAATTTGGTGTTGATTTGAAGAACTCTCTAGGAGGAGTTCGTTAAAATACAACACATGGAAATGACCAAAATTACACAAAATATGCTCATAATATAAAAAATAACCGACTTCCTGTTGGGTTTAGAATTTCGCTCCAAGAGTCTTTTTTGTAGGTATTGGTGTGTTACATATGTGTGCCAATTTTCGTGCATGTACGTGAAACATAGCTGGAAGGCTGTTGATTTTCTTGGTATAGGTGGCGCTGTCGAGCCATTTTGCCACACCCTCTTCTGAATCCTATATCAGACGAAAATTTTCACCAGGTTTGACGCGTGTGCAAAGTTTCATGACTTTTTGAGCATGTTAAAGCCCTCAAAAATGCGATTCATTCGGGAGAAGAAGAAGAAGAAGAAGAAGAAGAATAATAATAAATATAGCTGCAAGCAGCGATGGCGGGCTCAAGCCACCAGTGCCATCACCACCCCGGTGGCATCAGGTAAACTGTGCCCAGCGGGCACATGCATTCACAATATCCCTCTGGCAGTGAGGTTTTAAAGGATATGGCAGTTAAAGGGTTAATCCGAATCATCTAGACTTTAAAATCACATTCACAGAACAATATATATATATATATATATATATATATATATATATATATATATATATAACTTTAGTAACACTTTACAATAAGATTCCATTCATAAACATTATGTTAACATGAACAATATTTATATAGCATTCATTCATGTCAGTTAATATTCCAAACTTAAACATTAAAACATTGTTTTATTGTGATTTTTTTCCAAGCACATTTTACCAATTCCAAACCATATCAATCTTAATAACTACCATTATTTTTTATTTAATCATTTATGAGTGCTATACAATAGTCCAGGAAAGCTGGAAGAGAAAAACAGGTCAAGAAGAACTGACAAAAAGAATTGCAAAATAATTAGGAAATAATGTGAAGATTAATTTTTTGTCAATTCTGCAAGACAGACTTTCAGGAAAGGAGGTGGAATAAAAATGAGCTCCTAAATCTTAATCCCGGATTCTGGAAGATATATTCCTCAAACCATCGGACAAGAGGAGGTGCTGCTGGTCCTTCACGAGTCACTCTAATCTGTTCATAAAGCCTATATATAAAGTCTTAATATATAGTATTTCACAATACTTCATGGTATTCTAATCAAATCATTTTTTGGAATCTTAACTCTCAGAGCCTGACACTGAGTAATTCTGGAGACTCCAGGAAAGTGGCAGTTCTGTAAAATGTTGGCGCTGGAGACTAAATGCTCTCTGATAGTTTCACACCTAATTCACTTAACACACACACACACACACACACACACACACTACCCACAGTGACAGTGGGACTGAGTGACATCAGATGTATGATAGTTTTTTAATTTTCTATCATCCATATAGTGTTGTATAGTCATGAAACTATTGTCATGAGACCAGTCATTCTGAGGAAATATGCCTCAGAATGAATTGTCTTCTATGTGTACATTTTTTTTTTGAAGTGTTTAGAAGCTGCACTTTAAAAAAATAAAAAGACATTTACTGGTTCCTTTTTTACTATTATTTCAAAAAATCACCACGACAAAACCATTCAAGCTATCCAAAATTCATTCACACCTGTTCTGTAAGATTAATTCTTTAAACAGTGGTAAAAGAGGATGTGATGCTGAACCTTCAAGAGTCACTCAAAACGTATCTGTCCATAAAGCCTATAAAGAATTATTCTTAATATACAGTTCACAATACTTCAGCTTGTTATTCTAATTAAGTGAGGGTAATTTTATCAGTAAAATTCCTAAAATACATATTATTTTATTTGAAAGATTTCTATAAATGATTTAAATCATACTAGTTTCTACAATAATTATTTAAAAGTAATCCTATAGCTCCCTCTGGTGGCCATTATAGGTACTAAG
Source organism: Carassius auratus (assembly GCF_003368295.1). NCBI lineage: Eukaryota > Metazoa > Chordata > Actinopteri > Cypriniformes > Cyprinidae > Carassius > Carassius auratus. Next base: position 620,137 of record NC_039280.1, read on the forward strand.
AATTGCAAGCTTGATTTATAAGTTATGATAGTTTTAATTTTATGCTGGCTCTTGAAAAAAATAAAGCTATGAAACTTACTGTGCTTCCTTCAAATGAGGACTTCTACTTATATAAAAAATTATGAAGAGTTAGAATGAAAATTTGTAAAGATATAGTAAAATAACTATTGTATTTTTTTATGTTACTTTAATAAATCTCTATGGCAACACCATTTAAGCTATCCTAAACCCATTCACAATTTAACATCTCAGTATATTGGCATCATGTTGAAAAAGGAGTATGGAGTAGTATGAGGAGGAGTATGAATTCATTTACAGGCTGATTTTATCATAAATCCACAATAAAATTTCTGAGTTCTGTATCAATCTGTGTTGTTTTCTTTGTTTATTTTTATCTTTTATTTTTCATAGGAAGATAACTTACTCTCCTTTTTAATAAATGTGCTTATAAACCAAGGACAAGCTATTTATAGCTGTATTTATAAACTGCTTACTACTGACTATTAATATTGGGACAAGGCTTTATAAAGCATGAACTGACTATTTACTAATGAGTGCAGTTATTATAAAGTGTTATCAATGCATTTGCTAATGTTAACAAATTAGACATTATTTTACAGTGTTATCAAATCCCTTAAATGATTTGTAAGTGTTTTGTAATGATTTTATTGACCTACAAGCATTTGTGAAAGTTCTGCTTGCATTACAGCTTAGTCTTGATCTGTGAGCTGAACAGATTTACTGTTACATCCATGAGATTATGTAAATTCAAATAAATATCATGTCACAGGATGTCAGAGGTCAGTATCAAATTAATTTGAAATTATTATTTGCAGCACAAATAAGGTTTTTTAGGATTTTTAAAAATCCCTAAAACTGTCAGAAAAGGATAAGGCCTAAGATTTCTATGTGAGTGGCTAAATTTGTTTGTTTTTATAACTATAATGCATAAACTATGAAACTATACAAAATGTATAAAAAAGTACAAGTTATTCTTTTCCAATGTTTTTTATTTATTTATTTATTTTTATTTTTTTGGATTTACATTTTAAAAAATTAGCCTAAGGCAATCATTCTAAACAGCTTGAATAAAACCTGTCAATATTTATTATAGACCACTATAACTGTGTATAATCTAACAAACAAGTTTATTATGAAAATAAAAGCGTGTACACCAGATAAATTGGACGATAAAGAAATTGCTAACAATAGTATACAATAGTTTTTAGGCGTTTAGATGCAGAAATGGAAAAATAAAATGTAAAATAAAATGTAATTGATTTAATTAAATATAGATTAAGTCTTGTTAGAGCAAAATAATAAATAGATAAGTACACACATTAAACTAGCAGCCAAGATGAATGAGTTTCATTTTTTATATAGATTAAAATTGAAGACAGAAGCAGCTGGTATATGCGGTCACTTAATATTAAAATCCAGTAGATCCACTTCAGATTTATTTCTCAACAGTTTATGTTCACGTGGCTGTTTTCGTTTATATTAGCCAAGCTATTATGTATTTTGAAATAATCTTGTCCGTGATGTGTTCGTTCTTACGACGAAAGGCAGAATCCTGCAGCTCCAGAGATACATGTTATTCTGCCAGTCGCGCTTTCAAATAGTCTTGCACACTTAAACGGGTCACAAACACCTGCATTTAGCTCGTGTTGTGTTATAATGGATGTATTGTGTGCATTTATGGCAATAATTTATTTTAAAAAGCTCTTAAACAAGAATAAATTCGTTAGTTTTGAACTTGACACTGACACCTGCATTTAGCTCGTGTTGTGTTATAATGGATGTATTGTGTGCATTTATGGCAATAATTTATTTTAAAAAGCTCTTAAACAAGAATAAATTCGTTAGTTTTGAACTTGTGACACTGTGCGCGCTGATCGGAGGCAGTGATTTCAGATAGGCAGCCGCGAATATTTCATTTTCACACAAAAAGTTCAAAAACATCTTAATTTAGCTCTTGGTGTGCTCTAATTGGTGAATTGTGTGATATCGCTGCAATACTTTATTTTTAATAGCTATAAAACAAGAATAAACTCGTTTTTTTCTGAGCTCGTCATTCCACACGCTCCTGCTCAGAGCAGTGATTCATCTCTGGTGTTTCTCACGTATCACTGACCACACATCAATTATTAATGAGCCCTGACCTGATAATAATCATATATGTTGGTTTAGCTTGTCAGTGTGAATTAAATCCAAGTATTTATTTGTATTTTAACCGATTTAAAAGTGAAACCAAAAGACAGTCTCCTCCCTTTTTTTAGCCGGTAACTGCACCTGTAGGGGCGCATTTTCTCTCAGACAATGGAAGTCTAAGCACACACACTCAAACAGATGGACAGAGTGAGATGAGATGTCTGACAGTTTTTTAATTTTCTGTTATCCATACAGTGTTGTAAAGTCATGAAACTATGCATATTTACTCAGGATAACTTTTTTTCTGTATGAAAAAAGGTTTTGAAGTGTTTGGAATTTAAAAATGCAGGAAAATGAATAATTCCATCTTTATTGTCATTTAAAAAAATCACCACGACAAAACCATCCAAGCTATCCAAAACCCATTCACAATTTAAGTTCCTCAATGTTTTTTCAACATGTACACCAAGTTTGGTGTGTATAGTGTTACTCTCCTCTGAGCAGTATGCATTAATTCACAGCTAAATGTAAAAAACAATCCACATTCAAATCAAAATAGCCGACTTCCTGTTGGTCGTAGCTGATGACTGTGAATTAGAAAGTTGTCCGTCTTGATAAGAACAATTTTTGTACTGAGTTTGGTGTCTGTAGCTAAAACTAACCCCCTCACTTTTGACAAAAGGTGGCGCTATAGAGTGCCTCTTCCACGCCCTCTTATGAACTTTTGCCAGTGTCTAGCTGTCACTAATACTGATATGTGTTCTGAGTTTGATGAAATTCTAAGCATGTTATATGCCTCAAAATCACCTGAGAAGTATTCCAGTTTGACATGTTGCCACGGCAACAATATTTTTAGATATCAATATCCCCCCAGCAGATTTATATCGGCTGTGTTTTAACATTATTCTGATGAAGTTTGAAGCAAATCGAGTAATAATAAGATGCTGAATTCAAATCATTTTGAAAATGACACACTTCCTTCTGCCAGTTGGTGGCGCTATAACTTTGACTCCTAATAGTCACATATATGCGATCGACATCATACAACGAATAATCTGATGAAGTTTGATTAAAATCAGGAACTGTATGTGGATGGTATTAGACACTTCCTGTTTCTCATTTCTCGCCATAATTTCAACGCCTCGCCACGAGCAAACCGTTCGAGATATCAAAAATCCCCTGGCAATTTTTCATCCCCAGTGTCTTGAGATCATGTTGACCGAGTTTGGCGGCAATCGAGAAAAAAACCTATGACAAGTATTTCAAATTCCAGAGCATGCGCTTTTTACATAACTCTAAATAGCTGACTTCCTGTTGGGTGGAGCCTATGACATGCAATATGAAAGTTGTTCGGCACGATGAGATCTATATGTGTACTGAGTTTCATATGAATATGTGCAAGTATGTGTGAGCTATACATCAACATTTATGACTGTGTTCCAGGGGGCGCCATAGAGCCCCTGTGCCACGCCCGGGTCCCAGCCTCTGCAGGCTCCTAAAGGCCACAGATTCCAAAGTGTGCGCAAATTTTCAAGAGTTTTTGAGTATGTTAAGGACCCCCAAAGCCCCCACAACTTTGACGAAAAATTTGAATACTAAACCCTAAATAGCCAACTTCCTGTTGGGCGGAGCCTATGATATGCAATACAAAAGTTGTTTGGATTGATGAGATTTATATGTGTACCAAGTTTCATACGTCTACGAGCAAGAATGTATGATATATGGCTCTCCATATTCCAGGGGGCGCTGTAGAGCCCCTGTGCCACGCCCGTGTATCAGTCTCTGCCCGGCCCTAATGGCCGCAGGTTCCAATCTGTGTGCCAATTTTCAAGACTTTTTAAGCACGTTAAGGGCCCCAAAAGCCCCCGAGACGTTGGAAAAAAATAATAATAATAATAATAATAATAATAATAATAAATAATCCTAAGGAAAACAATAGGCCTCTCGCCCTTTGGGCTTGAGCCCTAATAAAAAACAAAGCAGATACAAGAGGGTCCTCGCACCTCGGTGCTCGGGCCCTAATTACTTACCTATAAGGCCCTAAATGGTTTAGCTCCTGCGTACCTAACTAGCCTTCTACCACGTTACAACCCATCACGCACCCTAAGATCACAAAACGCTGGACTTTTGGTCGTTCCTAGGATAGCAAAATCCACTAAAGGAGGTAGAGCTTTCTCACATTTGGCTCCCAAACTCTGGAATAGCCTTCCTGATAATGTTCGGGGTTCAGACACACTCTCTCTGTTTAAATCTAGATTAAAAACACATCTCTTTCGCCAAGCATTCGAATAATATATCTTTTTAACTGTTAGTGTAGTTGCATCTGTTCAAAGGTGCATTTTTATTCATTAACTTGGGTTAAACTAATTTTACTTTGTTGGATCAGCAGCTATGCTAATGATGTCTGTATTTTGTTTCTATGTTTCGCCACGGGATTTACATCCCGTGGTAACTAGGATTTAAACAAGCTCCAGTCTGGATCCAGAACACCTGAGAAGAGATGATGCTGACCCTCAGAGGACCTCAGATGATGCTAACCTTGAATCAACAAACAGAACTAACAATTATTGCTAAATGTGTCACTGAATCATATAATAACATAATTAATAATATTGATAGTTCATCGTCTAGCTGACTACGTCTTATATTATTATTGTTATTATTTTTATTTTTTCTAAAATCCTGTCAAATGTGCAAAAACTACTAGCTACTACTAAATATTGTAGAAACATAATTTTCTGTAAAGTTGCTTTGTAACGATTTATTTTGTAAAAAGCGCTATACAAATAAACTTGAATTGAAAACTTGAATTGAATGAGATGTAATGGTTACACATGGCTCCTGTGAAGCAAATTTCTCCAGACAGATCTGTGCTTATATCACTATGAAACAATATCTCACATTCAGCTCTGTGTGTCTGTTCAGTCCTGAAGCACATGACAGTTTCAAACAGCAGCATTGAGCATCAACATGCAGAAATCTCATTCTGTCAGCAGCAGTATGTGACAATGCTTGTCATTATATCTCCTCTCCTGCTCTGAGACCAGAGTCAATAACAAACTACACACACTTCAACTACAATTAACACTGTGTCATTGTTCTCTACAGGTTGAGTGATTGTGGCGTCACAGATGAAGGTTGTTCTGCTCTGACTTCAGCTCTGAGATCAAACCCCTCACACCTGAGAGATCTGTATCTGTTTGGGAATAAACTAAGAGATTCTAGTAAGAAGTTACTCTCTGATCTGGAGATGGATCCACATTATAAACTGGAGACATTACTCTATTGTGAGTGTTTGTTTATTTAAGTTTTGTTTATTTTCTGTGATGTGACTGATTTTGAATATATGAATATTTTAATGTCTTACAGTGTCTCTAGGTGACAGTAGTTGTTGATCATTTACTGTTATTAATCTCTGGATGTAATATGAATATACTGTGTGTTTTCTGAGCTGGATCTGCTGATGTGATGTGACAGCAGTAATGTCTCAGGCTCATATGTGTCTGTGTTTTATTGTAGGACTCTCAGTGTTTAGACGTCAGTTCAGTTTCCTCAGGATCAGCTGATGGTGAATAAGGAGCCGCTTCAGAGTCACACAATCAACACAGACTGTGTGATGGGGACACAAGAATTTAGAGATGTTCATTTTCCTGACCGACTCCTAACACTCGTTATCTAATTATTGACTGTTGACAAAATTAGAATGTTACATTAGATTTAAATTAAATTGGAATTAATGTTTATGTGACCCATTGAAAGTGGACCCTTAACAGTTTCTATTAATGTATTATTATTATCTGTATGACCAAAATTCATTTTCACTGTAATAAGGAAAACAAAAAATCCAGTGATTGCACACAGATCTCATGGGAAACATTTGTATTCGTGCAGAATGAGATGTTAATATTTTTCTCTTTAAATACTTTTTATTTCTAGATTTTTATGTTGTTTATAATAAATAATTGTATAGCTGCTTATATTTTCTGCTTTGTATTTTACTCTGTTCTGAACACAATAAAATTTAAAGGATTCGCAAATGATTTTTTTTTTCTCTCAACACAATTTTGACTGATATGTGTACAGCAGATTTTTTTTTAAAGCTTTGTGGAGAAAAAAGTTTTTAATCTTTATAAGTAGCTTACTGTAAAACATTGTCATTGTTGACTTTGACTAAATTCAGATTGCTGTTAGAACATGTATTGCAAATTAATAAATCAAGAGATGTTTAGAGCGCAGTCTATCTTTCACCTCAGATGCACTTCTGTAAATCTTACAGTTAATCAAAGTCTTTGAAGCTCATTGTTAAAGCCCATAACCATTCCAAGGCTTGTGAAATCAAAAGGACATAGGCCGAACATATTAAAAATAATCACGACCCCTGATGTGAATTCCAAGATAAGAAAAACAGTTCACGGGTAGGGAAGCTAAGAAAACAGTCCACTAACTACACCTGTTCTCGGAATAAAGTTCTTACCTGACTACCGAAATAAAAATAAAAACAGGTGATTATTCCGTGCATCTGCTTCCCTCGCTCAGTTCTTACTAAATAACAAACGTGAACTAATAAATAAATACATACACTACCCGCAACTGAGAAGTGAACGATATACCAAATATCAAAACACAAATGTATACGTTAAACCTAAGCTTAAAATAAAACAAACAAAACCGCCTCCAAGAGGGGATGGGAGATGCTGGAGAATGGGAAGTGGAACGAGAGAGAGAGAGAGAGAGACGCAATAGCCGTCTCGGAGCCTTTTATCCGGTATCCCCGATGAAGTCACAAAATTCTCGCGTAAGAATCCTCCTACAAAAGCCATTACAGTTTAATGCAGTAAATGATCTCGTCTTACAAACGCAGAGATTTCTTTTGCGCGATCTGACAGGCAGCCGCCAGTAACCTTTCAAAAGATCGATTTTGGTGACGAAAGCAGCATTTCCAACACGATCCACACAATCCTCCATACGAGGCAGTGGTTAACTATTTGGTTTCGTGACAGAGTTGACGTGTCGAAAGTCGGTACAAAAACGAAACAAGCCGTCAGACTTTTTAACCAACAAACAAGGTGAGCTCCAAGGGCTAAAACTTGGCTCAGCGATGTTATTTTCAAGCATAAAGGTAACTTCTTTTTTCAACTGAACTCGCTTCTCAGGATTCACCCTATATTCATGCTGTTTTATATAGGCATTGAATCGCCAACATCAATATCATGTTCTACCAGCGAATTACGAGAAGGAACGTCAGAGAACAGATTACCATATGTCTGAATTACATTGATCACGTCAGAGCGTTCAATAACAGTCAAGTGAAAAAGAAACGATTCAAGATTTTGAATTATCTCAGAATTTCTCAACCTTCCCGCCACCAACTCTGTAGAAGGAAAATCAACATCATCCTCCAGTGTGTTCAGCACAGCGGCACTATCAGAGGTATCGGAGAACAATAGACAGGGCAAAGGTTCAGCACTGGACAGCACCCCATCAGCAGGTAGATCAGCACTGGACAGCGCCTGCTCTTTAACCACCGGAGAATCTGTTGGTGAGACGATTAACACGAAACGGGTTTTCATTCGGTGTTGTGACATCTTCAAATTTTCTTTGGATAACTCACATGCACGGTGCAGTTTCAAACGGAACTCTGAAACATAATCAAGAACATTGTTTGTCCTCAGATCATTAATCCAAGCTTCAGCTTTAGTGGGCCACGAACATTATGACCAGAGCCATATAGAGAGAGAGTTGCGACAACTTCATTGACTCCAATGGAACGCTTTTTTTTACAGCAATGGCGGCTCGTGGAGCCTCTCAAAAGTTCCCGGAAGTAGCAGCAAACTGATGCCGCGCCGTAGAGATGCAGCAGAAGAAACCGTTTGCGACGCACTTTTTAAAGGTAAGACGTTTAAATAATACGATTGTATATTATTAGTACATCTAAATAACAATAAACTGTAAGTTAAACCCTTCTAGTAGATTATTACTCATTAAATGAGTAGATTTAAGGGATGTTATCAGATAACTAACAGACTAGGCTAGGATTGTAGCTGAATAAAGTTAGTAACGAATACCCTATTAATTGTAAAATCTGTTTTCTTAATTCAGTTTCATCCATCGTGTTTGGAATTAGAGAAAATAAGTCTAAACATATATATATATATATATATATTTTTTTTTTTTTTTTTTTTTGCAGGGTGGGGAAAGTTAGCTAACGTTACATAGCCTATTAGTTCAATATAACGTTTGACCGCGTGTGACAGCGGTGGAAGTGGTAAAATTAGGTTATAAAGTTTGTTCCTTATTACATGTATTAAATCAATTCAATTTCAATTCAATTCAATTCAACTTTATTTCGCCATGTATACAGATACTAGGAATTTGATTAGTTACAGAACAGTTACAAAAACACAATACAAGCACAAATAGAGACATTATAAGCAATACGTTAATATGAATGTAAAAAGTGATGAGTTAAATAATAAATAAAGTGCCATGAATTCCAAGATTTAAGAATCATTTAGGAGGGCTATTGCTTGGGGTAAAAAACTGTGGCGGTGGCGTGATGTTTTGGGCAAAAAGGCCCTATACCGCTTTCCAGAGGGGAGAAGATTAAACAGACTATTGTCAGGATGAGAGGGGTCAGCCGCAATCTTCACAGCTCTGTTAATGGACCTAGAGCTGTACAGGTCCATAATGGGGGGCAGGGGGCAGCCGATGATCCGCTCTGCTGCCCGGACGACTCTTTGTAGCCTGGCCTCAATGTTTTAGCTAAATGTTTTAATTTTATTTTCATGTCGGTTCATTCTTAGTCTAAAAAAAATCTTCAGGTTCCATATGCAGAGCGAAATGGGAACGGTCCAGCATTTAAGAAAACCAGACCGTGAGGGAGGATAAATAATTAAATTCCTTAATAATAAAATGCACCCTATTAATATACATTTAGAGTGAACTGAGTTTGCAAAAACATGGGTGGAGTGTTTATTCATTGTGATTCACTGACTATTACCTGCACTGTTAAAAATAAAACACTGTTATAGGTTTAACGGACTTACTTTATATTTACAGTTTAATACCATAATTTAACTTATATAATATTAATATACGAACTTATTGAAGTACTGAAATCTGTTTTGTACCTTTGTATTACACTGGAAACCACCAAAAGCAGGTGGTGATGATAAAGTCACGTGGTGAAACAAAGTCCATCACAAGCAGCTTTTAAATAATAAGATACATAGAAGGTGCACGGTGTCATTCACACAAGCACTAAACACCATCATGGTGAGACTCATTAAACTGAAATATGCAATAAACATTAATTTAACAACATTTTATGTAACATACACACCTAACATACATAACAGATGAGAAAAAATTAACATTTGAAATGCAACGCAGAGAATTCTGGGAATGTAAGTTTACGTTTTTTCCCTGTAAAGTTTACAGGAAATTACTGTTAACCAGTAAACAGGTTTGTACTGCATTTTCACAGTTCTTTACCGTTAAAATCATAGTCATTTTTTACAGTGTGTCTATATTACAGTAGGTGGCCAGCCTATCTGGGGCTTACCACCGTGCGAAATGAATGTAATTGTAAAATGAGATAAAAGAAGGAAGTAAAACAACAGTAACATTATGATATAACATTGTAACATTTAAAAAAAAATTTTTTTTACAATTTGTTAATTTTTAAAATGTAGGATAGTCTTAGGCTACAGCCTACTAAACAAAAATTAAAATAAGACCTTAACACAAAGGATCATATGCATGCTATTTTTATTAAACAGTAAATAAATATAAGGCCTATATATATATATATATATATATATATATATTAGGGGTGTAACGATCCGCGTATTCGTATTGAACCGTTCGGTACGACGCTTTTGGTTCGGTACGCATTATGTATACCGAACGGTTCGTTGGAGTATTTAATTATATTTGAAAAAAAAAAAAAAAAGAGAGAGAGAGAAATATAATCATATGCGTTCAACAAGGTAGCCCAATAACCCAAACAACGTAACAGGCAACGCCCCTGACACTCCCGAAGAAGAAAAAAACACCATCTTATATGTTTATGTTAGGCTACTCAGCAGGCGCTCGCTCACTCAGTACGCGCTGAAGGCTCGTTGCAAAATAGCCAATGCGTTTAACAGACTAGAAATGAGAAGATCCTCCAATAACCAACAGGTCTGGTGTTTGGGTGCACTTTGGATTCCCTTTAAGCTATAATGGTGATGGCAAGAGAGTGGTGGATAAAAAAAACAACGGTATGTCGCATCTGCAACATGACAGGGTACACCAGCGGGAATACAAAAAAAAAAAAAAAAAAAAAAAACACCAGCGGGAATATCTGGGATATATGCGTCAGTACTATCTGGGAAAAGACGAAAAAAAAGGAGAAACATGCACGCAGCAAACTATCCCTGCAGCATTTAGACACTATAGCTTACAGGGAATCCAACCCAAACACCAGACCTGTTGGTTATTTTAGGATCTTATATTTCTGGTCTGTTAAATGCATTCGACATTTTGCAACGAGTCTTCAGCGCGTGCTGAGTGAGCGAGCGCCTTAGGGGCCGTTCACATATCGTGCCTAAAAACGCGTGGAAAACGCTAAGCGCGTCTTTCTCCTCCTTTCCAAAGCGCTTGGGCAGAAGCGCTCATGAGGCGTCTGTCTTTGCTAAGCAACAATGACGTGCTCTCTCCATGAGACGCGGAAATTTCAGCGAAGGATAAATGGATTTGCAGCTCTAAAAATCGCTTGCAGTAGCTCTGCTACTAAATTTATTTCAAAATTGCAATCCATATACAACTATGATCAGCTGATCCTTCCCAGCAAGCAATTTTGCGTCTAATAGACGTCTAATAGCCGTCTAAACACAGCCGAGACGTCTAGGCTAAATCGAGGCTAATTTTGGGCTGTCAGTGAAAATCTAATAGACGTCTAAACATACCCCAAGAATAGACAGCTATTAAATGACTACATATATACGTCTAATAGATGTCTAACCATAGCCCAAGAATAGACAATCAGACAGCTATTGAACGACTATATTTATACGTCCAATAGACGTCTAAACATAGCCCAAGAATAGACTAGTCATCAATTAGACCGCTAAACAACTACATACGTCTAATAGACAGGCAATATGGGTCTAGGCTAAAACAAGGCTGATTTTGGGCTGTCAGTGAAAATCTAATAGACGTCTAACCATAGCCCAAGAATAGACTAGTCATCCATTACACTACATATACATGTAATAGACAACAAAAAGAGGCATAAGGATTCTTTTCACTCAAATATAACAGGTTCTCATAAATTAAAATCCATCCAAACTAATTGAATATAAAGGGATTTATTTTGAACAATTATATAGACAACAACAACTTGGACAACATTCAACCATAAAAATGAACAAATAAAACATTGGAAAAATATGTAAAACAATTAATTTTTAAGAATTAACTGTTTACTTTAGATCCATAACCCCCACCCCCTGCCCTCCCTGGTGCTTGTTTGAAATGATTAGAAATAGCATTTTTTATTTCACATTCCATAGCTGATGGAAAGCTGGTCATCACTGCGTCTGCCAAATGAGAAAAAGGAAAGAATTATTGCTCAAAAAAAACATTGTTGACAATCCTTTTTAACTAATTAGTCAATCACTTTTGCTAGGATGATTTAATAGATAGAGTTAACAGAATATAGATTGAGACTATATAATTTATATCACTATAGACAATAATTTATATCAATATTATAATTAATATCAATAATTGAACATTTTTGCTCGCTTAGTGGTGATGCAATACGGCGTGTAACGATACGCGTATTGAACAATTCTGTACAAGGCATATATATATATATATATATATATATATATATATATATATATATATATATATATATATATACACACACATATAGGCTATATAGACACACACATATACATATATATCTGACATTTTCTTCTCGAATGTTCATTTTTATCAAGCTCATATATGCAAGTTCTGTAATTTCACTTAAATGGCAATGAAAATGACCTATTAATTTTCAGCGAGAGCATTAACTCGATCTCTCAAGCGACGCCATTCTCTTAGATATTTGGGATCCATAACTTCTGAATATGGAAATAAAATTAACATTATAATTGATTATGTAACACTGTTATCCCAAGACATGTCTGACTACTACCATAATGTGTTTTGAAACTGAAATACAGTATTTTTTTAAATTATCATTCTAATGAAGGTGAAAACAGATTTTATTTTCATTTCTACTTTAGTTCTTCCCTCAAGTTTAAAGGGATAGTTCACTTCGAAATTAAATTTTGGTATGTTTTAGCTTACCTTAAGAACGTCCAAGATGTAGGTGTCTTTGTTTCCGCAGTAGTTTCAATTTTTTAGGTCAAACTATTCTTGTCTGTCAGTCATATAATGCAGGTCTATGGTCACCACCTAAAAAGGCCATGCACAGAGAAGTCCAAATTAAACAATTCCCCATCGTAAGTACACATTGATGGACTAAGACACGAAATGAGCAGTCTGTGTGAGAAAATGAACAGTATTTATATCATTTTTACCTCTTGTACACAGCCACGTCCAAGTGATATGAGGGCTCGCGTGCTTCCAGGTGTGTGATGCGTCCGCGTTCTGGCTTAATTTGCGCAAGCGCCGCACTTAGACTAAGCCAGCCCAGAATGCGCACACACCGAAGCACGCGCGCCCTCAGATTACTTCGACGTTGCTGTGTTATAAGAGGTAAAACGATATAAATACTGTTCGTTTTCTGACACAAACCGCTCGTTTCGTGTCTTAGGCTATCAGTGTGTATGGTGGGGAATTGTTTAATTTGGACTTCTCTGTGCATGCTCTTTCAGGTGGTGACCATATAGACCTGCATTATATGACTGACAGACAAGAACAGTTTGACCTAAAAATATAAAAATTGAAACTACTGCGGAAACAAAGACACCTACATCTTGGATGCCCATAAGGTAAGCTTAAACATATCAAAATTTAATTTCAAAGTGAACTATCATTATAAATCATTCTTTATCACTTACTCATATAACTCTAATAAACATAAAAAATACTTATAGGCGTAGTTCACTTAAAAAAAAAAAATAAAAAAAATAAAAAACAACAACATGTAATCGTTTACTCACTTTCACTTGGTTCCAAACCTGTATGGCTTTCTTCTGTTGAACACACACAAAAAATATATATTTTGATGAATGTTGGTAACAAGACATTTAATGGTAGTCACTGACAAGTGTTCTGTATATTCAATTGCTGTACTTTGTTGACTGATTGCAGGATAATTTCCAATAAACAGTGTCTTTAAATCAAATAAAGTGGATTACATCACTCCAGGTCTGAGGTTTTTACACTGGCTATCTGTCTGTCAAAAAATTAATATCCAAAAACTACAGTTGGTTATTAAATTAACATTTTAAGGCCAAAGTAAATTTCTAATCTTCTGATGCACTATGAACCATCCAGAGCAGACCTCTCAGGACATCTGGGACAGTAGCCAGCTACTTTTATATCTCCAAAGTCAAAACAAAACATGGAGAAGCAGCATTCAAATTTATATCTGAAACAAATTCACTGAAAACTGAATGTATGCTGCATATTTTAATTATTTACAAACTAGTTTAAAGACTTTATGTTTGCCACTACCTTTTATTAAATGGAGAGGATTTTTTTTTTTATTTCTTTTCATGTTGCACTATGCTGCTGTTAAATTTTATGTAAAGTACTTACAGAATTTGCTTTAAATCAACTCTAATTTAAATACAAATAAATACTGGTATCTTTATAATAATAAAAAAATAGTAATTATAAGTTTCATAGTTTCATGCTTACCACATTCATTGAATTTAGATACATTTGCAATAACACGTGCAAGGTAACGTTAACTTTTTGGAGAAAAGTAGTACTCTGCAATGTTAATGTTAAAATGTCACGGTTTCTACACATTATAACAGCTAACTAATTTAAACAATAAACATATCAAAAATAACACGAATACTTACAAGATCGAAATAGAAATGTGAAGGTTTTCACTCAGACTGTTGCTCATCCCGTTGCTCTCCGACAGCTGCCTCGTGTAAAATAAAATGGCGGAAATGTTTATCGCGAGATTTGGCTTAAGTGATCTAGTCACGCAATGGCATTAGTTCCATTAGACATGTCTCAGTAGTGTTTCAATTGTGCCATCTAGCGGTTGGGAAATGCAATTGCATTTGATTAGATATTTTTATCGTAGATTGTGTATGAATGTTTGACAGAAAATATATATTAAGCTGTGTAAGCGAAAACATTTCAAAGACTAATATTCTAGGTCGCTGGTCTATATCTGAGCCCAGATTGCAATAATTTCGCCAGGTGGGCTAAAGCAGACCGCATAGCCCGTCCAATTCGGAGCTAAATCGTGATCTACCATGCCGTGAAATGACGTATTGAACCTTGATATCATACCAATGCGAACATGATTGAATATTAACCATTTCATGCACTGCCTGGCAAAAAAATACAATTAATCAGTTTTGACAAAAAGTGGGCTACAATAGCCGGGTCTGAATACGAGCTAAATCGTGGCTACGCACAGCCTACACATATAACATGTAAAATAAAGTAAACCAAACAACTTGTAATCACGTTAGACTCTGCGTACATGATGGAATATCATACATCTCACAAGTTATTTTGCAAAAAAAAATACATTTATCCAGATTAAATGTTATTTGGGCTAAAAGTGGGTTACACATAGCCGGACTATATCTGGTCTATATTTAACCCAGACGTTGAAATGACGGCTATTGCTTGCTGGGATCTTGGCTGAGCTCTCAACGTTGTTACGGGAAAGGATGAAGCTGATTGGTTGGTTCTTGTCACATGACCCGCGGTGCGCTTGCGGCATTCTGAAAAGTTGAGATGTTTTTACATTTTGCTGTATCTAAAACGTATCGAACCGAACCGAACCGTGACATCAGTGTATCGTATCGAACCGAACCGTGAATTTTGTGAACCATTACACCCCTAATATATATATATATATATATATATATATATATATATATATATATATATATATATATATATATATATATAAGCTAAATGTTTTAATTTCATTTTCATTTCGGTTCATTCTTGGTTTAAAAAAAAATCTTCAGGTTCCATATGCAGAGCGAAATGGGAACGGTCCAGCATTTAGCAATAATTAGTATTTACTCTGTTATTATTCTTGATTTTTCAAACTACCAGCATTTTTGAATTATGCCTTATGTGTGACCAAAAATTAACTATTATTTGTTTCAGCTGTTTAATTGCGCTGGTGCCTCGCGCACATATTCACTGTCACCAGACATTCGGTGTGAGCACTTTGTTAATTATGATTTTTTTTTTTTCATCGATACTGCAACGGCACACAGCCTATTTACCTCATGAATAATAGTTAAGCTTCAAATGGGCAACATCACAAATATGGAAACATTTGATTTCTCCCGATTGAGAAAGCCAAACCTTACCTTATGCTTAGCTTTAAATTATTATAATTTTTTTTGTTTGTTTTTTTGTTTTATTACTAAGCCTATATTATTATATACTGCAATTATATTTATCCATTAGAATTATATATTTTTAATTATTGTTTTGTTCTGATAAATTTGTTAAATTTAAAGGATTTGTTGTAAAATATTTTCTAATAGCCTATTTTTTTTCCTCTCACAAACTCTGATTCATTTTTTAGCGTGTTAAAAAAAAAAAAACATGCAGCAAACGAAAATAGGTGATTGATCCGTTAAAATGAAACCTATAGACGACTCATATATTTTTTTCCTCTGACAAACTTAATTTATTTTTTAGCGTGTTTAAAAAATAAAAAATAAAGAAAACATTCAGTAAATGAAATTTGGCGATTTATCCGGTAAAATCTGTTACTCTTGGTTAACAGTAATTATAATTATTTTACTTCAGAACAGATCCTGGGACTAATCTAGGTTATCCAAGGTTTTTTTTTTTTTTTCATTGCATCTGAAAACGACTTTGTTCATTACATTCACTTCACGCGATCTAGCGCAGATCAGCCTCCCGCAAAGCTCAGCTGTGGACGATTTAAAAATGTTTGATATAAAGCAGTGGTTCTCAAAAAAAAAAAAAAAAAAGACATTCAAAAAATGCCAGCGAATGAACATGTACAAATTGTGAATAGTCGCAATATCAGTATTGAAGGAGAAGTGCTGGATTTGCGTATTTTATTTTTATTTTTTGCCCCGCAACTCACTTGAAGAAGAACAGGCAAATAGAAACACCATACACTATGTAGCAATCCTTAATTGAAGAAATGTGGCAAAACATCTCTGGAGAGAACCTCAAAAGTGCTTTCCATATTTGGATCAAAATAGGCTACATTTGTGAACGCACATTTTTCTGAAATGTTGCGCGTCAGGTCATGCAAGCCTGCATCTTAAACCCTCTGTCAAACTTTCTGCGTCCGTGAGTCCGCTATGGACCGCTAGGTAGACTTGATGTAAAAATCGTCATTGGAGAGTGTGTGCCAAGTCTCTAGCAGACGACCGCGCGGACAGGTGCGCCTGGTCAGTAGGCTTCAAAAGCACAACTGCACATGTGCAGGCAGTGTGAAGAAGCTCATTGCTACTCGAACCTGTGCAATCCGTCAATAAAAGAATATAAAGACAGTCAGATGTGCAATAATTCTGGGCAATTGCAGAGCTGGCCATCAGCCTGCGCTTTCAGAAGTATAAATCGAAGAAGTCTGCGTCCGCACTGCCTGTGTCTGCGTCCGGATTGCTCATGCGGAAAGTAGGGTATAACACAGGCGTTACAATCGCAACTTCTTTGTGTTACTCCTTTCAAGCTGAATCTCACAAAATTGGTCAGCTCCCGACAGCATCAGGTGTTTTATTTATGGGGAGTAGAATTGTTTATTTCAATGAATTTAATAGATTATATATCATAATAGTTAGGCTATAATATTATAAATCAGGTTGGTTTGTATTTCTGACGTAAAATGTAAATTATATGCGTAGACTTGCACTTAGACCATAGTGCAGCTTGCTGGAAAAAGGTTGAGAACCACTGATATAAAGGTTGCTGTCCCATTTTATACAGGAATTGTTCGTTTAAAAAAATCGAATTATATTGTTATTTCTAATTATATTGTTAACACAAGTTCATTTAAAACTTTTTTTACTTATAAACTCCTTGAGAATTTAAAGTTAGTTTAATTGTATTTAAATTCAAGTTTTAAAAAAAAAGGTTTTAATTGCTTAAGTTATTTTTATTAATTAATAATATGTTATCATGTTTATTCTTGTAAAAAAAATAAGTGTTTATTCTTTAAGAAAACAAGGGAAAAAATAAGGGAAAATCCGAATATTTGTTTTGCTTTACCTATTTTTATTCAAAAAATAAAATAAAAAATAAAATAAAATAATGTCATTAAAAAATACCATTGGCCTGAGTAGTTTTGACCATTACAGAATTGTGGCTTTAAAGATTAGTCATTTAGGTGGTACAAATACTGTGAAATTAATAATGGCATGGATTTTAGACATAACAACTGAAGGTTTATGAAACATTAGCCCAGTGCTTTAAGTGGCCCAAAAGAGGTGCCGGTATTCTATTATAGCAAAATATATATTTTGTGGGTTTTTTTTTTTTTTCTTTTTTTCTGATGACTCTCATCCCTCATCCCTCATCCTCTGAGGTAACAACAGCTATATTGAAGGGGTTTATATACAGCAGTCAACAGGCGACCTTAATAATAAATCCTTTTATTAGTTTGTGGATTTGCTTGAGCTAGAAAGAACTACTGAACATTAATAAAATGTGCAAAAGGATTTTGAAAAAGTACCCTTAGAAAGAGCTACTGCATTACTGCATTCAAACTTCCAATCTGACTCAAATGATTCGCGAACCAGCTCCGAACTCCCAAACAGATTCAAATGATTCCTGATCACCAAACTGACTCAAATGATTCGCGAACCCGCTTTGAACTCCCGAACTGACTCGAATGATTCGTGATCACCAAACTGACTCAAATGATTCGCGAACCCGCTACGAACTCCCGAACTGATTAAAAATGATTCGCGAACCCGCTACGAACTCTCGAATTAATTCAAATGATCCGCGAAGCCGCTCCGAACTCCCAAACTGACTCAAATGATTCGCGATCCCGCTCCGAACTCTCGAATTGATTCAAATGATCCGCGAAGCCGCTCAGAACTCCCGAACTGATTCAAATGATTTGCGATCCCCAAACTGACTCAAATGATTCGCGATCCCACGCCGCACTCCCAAACTGACTCAAATGATTCGTGAACCCGCTCTGAACTCCCAAACTGGTTCAAATGATTCACGCTCCATACTCCGAACTAGGAAGAATTAGGAAGCGTGCATTGTGAAGGGCGCTCTGAAAAGCGGCGCAGACAAAGGATTAAAACCAAAAATAAAACAGATGTCAAAATGAACGTACCAGTACGCTAAAGGCACTTTCTGGGCCAAGGAGAGGTGGTGGTACCCTCAAGAGCTATATTTGGAAGTGGCGGTACTGAGTACTGGTGTGTACTGGCCCACTTAAAGCACTGCATTAGCCAATAAAGCAATTCGTTTTAAACAACGGAACTTAAAGTTGTGAACTAAAATATTATTTCAACCATACAGCATGTGAATAAATAAAATGCATACTTTTCATAACATTTCATTATTCATAAAAGCATAAAGTTTCTGGTGTTTGGATTTTCTTAAACTCTCTCTCTCTCTCTCTCTCTCTCTCTCTCTCTCTCTCTCTTTAACAGCATTAGCTCAATGAAATATGTCTTTCTTCTGTTAGAATGAATGTTTTCCTGCCTTGCTAAATGTTGGGCTCATGATCAATATGTTCGCCTCAATCTGATTCAGTGAAGTCAAACCTCAGACAGTGAAGCCTCGGAGACCCGCGCGCTGTGAGGCGGGAACAGAGGATTCCGCTTGGTCTTAAAGCCTTCCTCAAAAACTCACGATCACAAATAACAATGATTTTCGTAAAATAATGATTAATTATTAATTGATGATTTGTTATTATCATTATGGTCTTATGAAAATAATAATATGGGTTGTATAAAATAATAAAGAGTAGTGCTGCTGAGTGCAGGCATGTTTCAGCCCAGTTCCTCAGAGCCAAAACACAGACCGAATTCTGTTCAGCTGGAGGGGATTGGGTTTTGGATAGTTATTCATGGCTCGTGGGGGTCGAGATAAAAGTGTGAATTTTCTTTCATATGGATAGTGTCATGTGGCTTTCACTTGCTGAACCGGTTTATATAGGACTGTTGTTTTGGTTATATTCACAGTGCTGGCTCTCTCCGACAAGAGAAATGCAACATTCACACATTACACTATTCCTTTTCGGTTCCCTTTAAAATCACTTAAGTTATCAATTACTAAAGCTTTTTTTTTTACATCGTGTGAATGTTGTTGATTATAATGAGAGAACTTGAGTTTAATTGTGAGGACGTTTTATTAATTCTTTCAAAGAGTTTCAAAGATTTAATTGTGCAGGTTTAATTTTATTAGTTTCTTGTTTTAGGCAAATTAGGCCTAAATAATGGGAACGAGATTATACAGTGCTTCACGTTTAAACATGCAACAATTTCTTAATCAGTTTTCAGACAAATGTATTTTCCCCAATAAGTTGTCAAAATAAAGGACAGGTAGAGAATAACAAAAAATGCATGTTGTTTTATTAAAGGAAAAAATATATTTATATTTAAAATATAAATTTAAATATAAGCATAATATAAGAAAATATTGACATTGTGCATATAAATCCATGTAGCCTACCCCCCTAAAATAGGCTACCACTTTTAATGCTCCGATGCAAAGTAAACCACAATTTCTTTTGAATAATATAACGCATAATTAATATAATATAAATAATACTGCACACCTTTTAAATGTGTCGAATCTAAAATATGGTTTAATACCATGTAGCTTAGAAAATATAAGCACAGACTCAGCCACAGGCTTGACATTTATCCTGCTTGAATTTGTTCTACGAAATGCATATAAGTTCATAAATGCCAAACTTTCATCTGTGAATATTAAATATATTAAATATTTAAACTTTAGTGTTTTTCTTTCATGTTCCATGACTGAAGCAGTCAAATGTAACACATCAGCAAGGCAAAACTGACGTCTATTTGCGAAAATGTGCATTGATGCGCTTGTTTGATAACTGGTTAAAGCGCCACTCAGCGGTCAAAAGCTGCAAATGCACTATACAAAGGGCCTTTTGAATGGCTACTTACTGTAAGTTGCAAATTGGTCCTCCAGCTGTTCCTTATAAGTACATTTAAATTTCCGGCCTCTTATTGCTACCTGTCCCAACTTTTTTGGAATGTGTTTGAAATCCAAAATGAGCCGATATTTGGCATGACATTTCAAAATGTCTCACTTTCAACATTTGATATTTTACCTATATTCTATTGTGAATAAAATATAAATTTTTGAGATTTGTAAATTAATCCATTCCTTTTTTACTCACTATTTGTTCGGCGTCCCAACTTTTTTGGAATCGGGTTTGTACTTATGTACATGTGATTTTTTTTTTTTTTGAATACATTTGCAAAGATTACAATCAAATTTACTTCCATGTGTGTTCACAGTGTGTGTGTGTTTACTGCTGTGTGTGCACTTCGGATGGGTTAAATGCAGAGCACAAATTCTGAGTATGGCTCACCATACTTGGCTGAATGACACTTTCATTTCACATTCCATTGGTTTGGAATAAGACTAACTTAACAAAATGTGGTTAAGTGGAATACTTTCCAGCTGCACTGTATAATCACTGAAGCAGTTTTAACTGTAAAATGAATATCCTACTAATATTATATGCACATATGCACTTTGTTGTTTCTGATGAGAGAATGTTATAGTGCAAAATTCAGTGATGACTCATCTGAATGACTCTGATTGGTCATTGCATTCATAAGCTACAAATAGTGATAAGCAAATTCAGTGAATAGTCAAAAGTGATTATAATATCAAACTGATGCGATTACATTTTTTAAAATCATTAAAAACAAAATAATAATACCTTGCTTTTTTTTACATTCCTTTTATGTAAAGCACTTTGAATAACCACTGTGTATGAAATGTGCTTTATGAACTAGTGTTGCCTTGCCTTGTTCCTGAAATAAACCTGTGCCTGACTCTATAATTGCATTGCAATCGGTCGGTGTGATCGGGGTTTCCAGTTTTGAGTGCAATAGACATCAGATGGTCAGGGAGTGTCTAAAACTGATGCTAAATAAAAAAGAGAAAATACATGATGCTGAGGAGCAGGAGAAATAAATGAGGGGAACAAATGGTCTAAAGGTGATGAAGAACAAAAGAGGAAAAAGAGATGGCGCTCCAGGCGGCGAGAATAAAGAGCAGGAGTGATATAGAGAGGAGAGCTGACACTGATATGATTTCTTGCCTCGGCAGAGGAGAGTTTCAGGCCTGAAGTGGCCCATCTGTGGCCTTACATAAAGTGTTTTTCTCAAGTGGGGTTACAAATGTGAAAAAAATTGTGTAATCTGTCACACTTAGTCCAGAGAGAGAGCCAGAGGTAGAGGAGATGTGAACCGTGAAACAGCCAGAGATGCTCTGACATACAACATAGTCTCCACACCTCCGTCATCATACATTCACATTCATATCTGTCTATCCATCCATATGTACATCCCATCCATCCATAGTCCATGTGTACATCCATCTATCCATTCATCTTTCTATTCATACATCCGTGCACACATGCAATTATTCATCCATACATTTATTAATTTGTACATCCATCCATTCATCCTTCAGTCCATCAATGAATCAGTAAATCAATCCATCCATTCATCCATCCATCCATGTCTATTCATCTATATGTCTATCCATCCAACTATCCGTATGTAAATAAATCCATCAATTCATCCATCCATTCATCCATCGATTTATGCATCTTTGTGGCAAGGGGGGCATGGTTCAGCGAAGTTTGCACTGGGAGAGAGAGTCAGGAGAGGAACGGTGAGTGAGTGGCATAAAATGGCTGGATGTTGACCCTCTAGAGGTCATCGAAGACCAGGAGGTTTTGGCCCCTGGGCCATCTGCATGCTTCTGGGGACTTTTCGAAAAGATCAAGAAACACTTAAGGGTCATCCTGCGGTCCCATCTTATTTAGGGGCAGGTGGGCGGGCACTACGGGCTGTCCGGTGGCTTCCGTACGAACCTCCGGGTTTATCCAGCTCCAGAACCTCTCGTGATCCTCCTGCTGGGCTTGAAGGATGGCTTGCAATTGCCTCTCCTGATCCTTCCTCAAGTCAAGCAGGGCCTGATGTTGCTCTTGATGTAAGACCACTAGGGACAAGATGACGTCCGCGAATGGCGTGGAGGACGGCTTTTGCATGGCGGCTGCATACCTTCTCCCTGCCCGGGTTTCAGCACCAGTGTAAAGAAGTTCTTGTGTGGGAAGGAAGAGGACAGGGTCGGCTTGACTGCTGATGGTGGCTTTTATTATAATAAACTTAGTTCAAACAGATCGCTTTGCATACAGCACAAAACATAAACAAAGTCGTGTAATTTGCATTTACGCCTCTCACTGACCGTTCGTCTTCTGACTCTCTCTCCCCCTGCAGACTTCGCTGAACCACGCCCCCCTTGCCACGATCCTATATACATACAATTATTCATACATCCATCCATCAATACATCCATCCCTCCATTCATACATCCAATCATTGATCATCCATTCATCCTTCTGTCCATCAATCCATCCACTCTATAACTGCCATCCTACTTTCCTTCACAGTTAAACATTCACATTACTAGAAATAACCCTGCATCTTAATGAAACTTATAAATAAACAATAAATCAAATTAATGTACAATGTTATTCCCGTGTGATGCTGTACAGCATTTCTCAAAGGATCAGTGCTGATTCACGGGTATAAATGTCACTTATTTTTCAGTTGGGATTAAATGAGGGAGCGACGCTTGATGTATTGTAATGCTTCACTGTTTGATCTGACTTACAACTTTAAGTGTTGGAGTAATTCACATTACCAAATCCATCTAATGCAATTCCTCTTGATTTTATGAGAGTGAAGATCCTGACATAATAATCAGTGAATACATTGAATATGACTAATAAAAGCATATATCTGCAGTTTAAACTAATGTTTGATGATGCCACTCAAGCTTTGTGTAATTGAAGGATGGATGGATAGGGGATGAAAGAATGGATAGATGATCATAGATCATAGGTAGATAGATTAATTGGATGAATGATGGATGATGGAGAGATGATGGATGACAGAGAGATGATGATGATGGATAGATGATGGATGGATGGATAGATAATGAATAGATGATAGATGGATGATGGAGAGATGATGATGGATGGAAGATGGAGAGATGATAATGGATGGATGATGGAGACATGATGATGGATAGATTATGGATGGATAGGTAGCTAGCTATTTTGACAGATTTGTCATCTGAAGGAATCATGATAATCTTGTATCTTGTGGAACATAAAAGCAAGTAAGGCCCATAAATTAGCTTTGATAATGTGACCGTTAGGTGAACTCTTATTTGATGCTGTAAGCAGGACGAGAGCTTCACCCTTCTAATTAGTCAGAGAGATGAAGCTGCAGCGGGCAGCTGACATTCAGTGTAGGGTAATTGGTTTCTTTGCTCCCAGATAACTCAGGGAACATTTCAACAGATTGAAAATCAGCACAAAGCATGTAAAACAGCGTGACAGGGCTGAGTGGGACTCACATGGAACATGATCTTTACTTAATATCCTAATGATTTTTGGCATAAAATAAAAATTTATAATTTTGCCCCATACGATGTATTGTATCAAAATGCTTAGGGGAAATGTATCAGAGTAAAACTATACATTTTATTTAGGATATGTAGTGGAGTAAAAGTAAAAGTTGGCTGAAATATAAAAACTCAAATAAATGTACTGATACTCCTAAAAAATACCTAAGTATGCTAACAAAGTATTTTTACTCCATTACATTACACCACTGTTTATTTAAAATAAAATAATTCATTTTAAGTAACATTTTTTACGGTTTCAGTTAATTATGATAACCCTGGCCTTTCACTGTATGTGGATGTAAATGTTAAAACGAAATTAAGGTTTTTATTTGTCAAGTTTTTACAATAGGGATGTACAGTACATTCATTGTACAAGTACAAATAATAATAAAAAAAGTTATCAGATTCTGGAAAACTTTACTTCCGTAGATTATCTGCAATTCTCAATCCAATCGAACACGCTGACATTTTGCAAAGATGATGCGATTAAGTTAGTGTAGTTTTGCTGTTTATCTTAAGAAAACACATGTTTGTCGTGCTTTTGTGGATGTATGTGGATCCAGCTTGTCTTGCACTGCTCAGAAGTGTTGTTCGGTCACACATAACCTGCTTTTATTCAGGTCAGAAGAAGCTGTGAGGAAGAAGCAGATTATTGAAGTCAGTCCTCAGACGGCTGTAGGAGGGTGTCGGGTCAGCACCGGTCATGTATGAATAACACTGCATTACACTCCTCGAACTCTGTGAATCTGCAGCTAAGATGCAGACTGAAGTTAGACGACAAGATGTAGGACTCAGATAGCTGTGTTTCTGAATAATCAATCATAAAGTGCTCATAAACATCAGAACAAACTGAACAGCAGAATTATAGTCATTCTTGACAAAGTGTGTCTCAGTAAAGCTTCACTCTATCATCGGCAAACTCATTACTGCTCTGAAATCACAGGATACTGATGAATCAAGAGACAAGCTCAATAAAACTAAGTTGTCTCAATGTGATTAACATGCTATTACCAAAGTATTAAGCTTGAAGGAAGTGTAGTTTGTGCCAGTTGCTCTTGGCAAGTCCAAGCATATTTTCTGTATGTTTGCATGTATTTTTTTGTATATATATACATGCATACATACACATTATATATATATATATATATATATATATATATATATATATATATATATATATCGCAGGTTGATCAGTGAAGTCAAGCCTAGACATATCTGTTGATTTCTGAACACAGTGCCCAGTCAAATGCCGTTTATGTTTAGTGCTGAGTTCTGCACGCTCGCAAATCATCTCATAACAAAGAATAGACACTGTGTAAGTAAGAGGTTAAATGTGTGTAGAGATATTAGGAGGTGGGGGTTTGCGGAGCTATTAGAAACAGTACTAATAGTAGGCTATTAGTCAGATGCTAGATATATTACTAAACATTTTTTTAAGCTATCACTTTGGATAATTGATTCTTAGAATTTGTGACATTACACAACCAAACAAAATGCTATTTGCTTGACAATAAGTTTTAATTAATATTATAAATGAGTCTATTTATAAACGTCTAAAATGCTACAAATGAGTCTATTAAAAAATGTGTATTCATTTAAATGAATTTGTAATGTTTCATACATCAAATATATTTTAATATGCCACACCCGTTGAAACAATGTACATAATCTATTTTTGAAGCGTGACATTAGTTCCAAAGGTCAGTTAGTTACTCATTTCCATCACATCTGCTGCAACACCAGAGTCCATATCCGGACTATATCCAAATACTTTCTGTTATTATCTAATGTTTGCTGATCTATATTGCCTTCAAAAATACTGATAGATTTTTGAAGGCAATATAGTGGAAACATTTAAATATCTGGTTTGGTGTCTGCTTATATGGAAGCGCAGGTGACTCGACGCTGCAGGTAACTTCTGCTTTCATTTTCTCCTGAAGGACGTGTGTTCTCTGATATGTGTTTGATATCTTTATTTTCAAGCGAATGAAGTGGTTTAGTTGCTGTTTCGTGTTGTCTGTGGTTGATTTTAACATTTGAGTTCAGATAAGACTAAGATTGTGTGTTTGAGTGAGCGCTGTTTCTGGACTCTCAGGATCCGTTCAGCTGAATGATTAGTTTGTCATTTCCACACAGAGACAGAGTAAGTGCTGGAGATCTCACTCTTCAACATGAATCACACACAAACACCCCGAGATCAGGATTTCTCTCCAGGATGCAGGTACTTTCTATACATATTAACAATAAAAATGTTCGATGTTATTAGAAGATTTTAATTTTATCATGTTTTTTTCAAGGGCCTAATTATTAACATGATCTAAACTTTGATCCTGTTGTGCAACCTGTTACGCACTTTAAACCTGTTGTACACAATCTACCTTTGCCCTCTGAATTGCATATATGAGCCATAAAAGCCTGATGAAAGCAAATACACAAACTATATATGTTTTGCACATTTATGTATGCAAGTTTGCATGTTTTTGATGAGTATTTTAATTCATACAGTAGACACATAGCCTACAGTTGAAGTCAAATGTTTACATAAACCTTGCAGAATCAACAGAAAGTTTTACCAAAATAAAAGGGATCATACAAAATGAATGTTATTTTTTATTTAGAATTGACCCGAATAAGGTATTTCACATAAAATACGTTTACATATATTCCAGAAGAGAAAATAATAGTTGAATTTATAAAAATGACCCTGTTCAAAAGTTTAAATACACTTAATTATTAATACTGTGTTGTTAACTGAATGATCCACAGCGTTTTTCTTTTAGTTTTTTTAATAGGTGTTCATGAGTCCCTTGTTTGGCCTGAACAGTAAAACTGCCTGCTCTTCCTCAGAAAAATCCTTCAGGTTTGTTGTGTATTTGAACCCTTTCCAGAAATAACTCTATGATTTTGAGATCCATCTTTGCACACTGAAGACAATTAAGGGACCCATGTACAACTGTTACAAAAGATTAAAATGCTCACTGATGCTCCAGAAGGAAAAAATATACATTAAGAACTGGGGGTGAAACTTTTGAACAGAATGGAGATTTATAAACTTTTCTTATTTCAACCTAATATATTTATATATATTTTTGTTTTCTTCACTTAGTACTTCCCTTTAGAACAGGGGTGGGGAACGTTGATCCTGGAGGACCTGTGTCCTTGCAGAGTTTAGCTCCAACCCTGAAAAAAACCATACCTGTGTCCTGAAGATCTTGATTAGCTTGTTCAGGTGTGTTTGATTAGGGTTGGAGCTAAACTCTGCAGGGACACAGGCCCTCCAGGATCAACGTTCCCCACCTCTGCTGTAGAAGCTACAAAAGATACTTTCATGTTTCCCAGGAGACAAAACAGGTGAAATTTATCCTGATCTTCAGGAGAGTCTGTGAGTGTTTGAACCATCTGTAATAATGAGTCACTCAGTTGTCTTCAGTGTGAAAGGGTGGATGTCAAAATCATACAGACATTGTTGGAAAGGGTTCAAATACACAAAAATGCTGGAAATCCAAAGAATTTGTGGGAGCTGAAGGATTTTTCGGAAGAACAACAGGCAGTTTAACTGTTCAGGACAAACATGAGACTCATGAACAATTATTAAAAATAGAAAAAAAAAATGGATCATTCAGCTAACAACATCAAGAATCAAGGGGATGTATACTTTCAAATAGGGTGATTTTTATAAATTCAACTATCACTTTCTCTTGAGGACTATATGCAAACATATTTTGTGTGAAATACCTTATTCGGGTCAATACTAAATAAAAACTGGAAAAACAGTCCTACAGTAAATAAAAAAATAACACAGTTTGCATGAGACCTCTTATTTTGGCAAAATAATTAACATTTTGGAGATTCTACAAGGTGAGTGTAAACTTTTGACTTCAACTGTACATAGAATCCAGGTATGATTGGAATATTTGTTTGTTTGCTTTATCATGTGATTTGATTATTTCATCTGGTATGTTATCATTTGCTCACAATCTCTGTTATAGTTCAGTTGATCAGAAGAGATCAGAAGCAGAGCCCAGCTGTGTGTCTGTGAGGAGTGATGCTTCTTTGTTTCATCTAATTGACTTTAAGAGTGATGACACAAGGTTCAACCTCAAGTTCTAAATTGTTTTGTAAAATATATTTTTATAGTAAGATATTTTAAAATAAACTGTCCTAATTATACAGCAATGTAATAAGTAAACATGAGCAGAAGTCTGTCTATGAATGCAGCAGTAAATATAATGACAACAAGCAGATATAGAGCACAAAGTATAATTATTCATTTAGTTGCATTTATTGTGACATTGAGCAGGTGCATTTTTAATAAAATAACAGCTTTTATTAAGGTAATTGGAATTAATATTATTATTTTTTACCAATGTCAGAGTGTTTGATTCTTGATTCAAGGTCAATCCTGCAACACAGATCAGTAACAAAACCCTTCTGTAAGAAATATGACCAGTCTATGAATCAACCACAACACAACACGTATCCTGGTGTGAGGTAAACTGGGGGATGTTTAATACAATGCATTATCACACATTACTGAAATACATCATTAATAACTGACACATTTATAAACTCTATGATATTTTCAGAATACATTAAAAAATATATGTTTTGCTCTGTACATTCTGCTCTCTTGCTCATGTAATAATGTGGTATTTTAATTTTCCAGCCATGAAGTCCTAAACACGTTCAGATCAAATCTGCAGCAGAAGTTTGAGCGTCTGTATGAGGGAACAGCGACACAGAGAAACTCAACACTCCTGAATGAGATCTACACAGAGCTCTACATCACAGAGAGTGAGAGTGGAGAGATCAGTAATGAACATGAGGTGAGACAGATTGAGACACAATCCAGGAGAGAAGCAACCGAGGACACAGCCATCAAATGCAGTGACATTTTTAGACCTTTACCTGGACAAGACAAAGCCATCAGAACTGTGCTGACAAAGGGAGTCGCTGGCATTGGAAAAACAGTCTCTGTGCAGAAGTTGATCCTGGACTGGGCTGAAGGGAAAGAGAATCAGGACGTCCAGCTCATATTTCCACTTCCTTTCAGAGAAATCAATCTGATGAAGGACAAAACACTCAGTCTTTCAGACCTTCTTCATGTGTTTTTCCCTGAAACTAAAGAAATGGAGATATCCAGTGATGAATATAAAGTGTTGTTCATCTTTGATGGTCTGGATGAGTGTCGTCTGTCTCTGGACTTTAAGAGTAAAGTGAAACTGTGTAATATATCTGAATCAGCCTCAGTGGACGAGCTGCTGATGAACCTCATTGTGGGGAATCTGCTTCCCTCTGCTCTCATCTGGATCACCTCCAGACCAGCAGCAGCTGATCTCATCCCCTCTGAGTGTGTCCATCGAGTGACAGAGGTACGAGGCTTCAATCAGCCACAGAAGGAGGAATACTTCAGGAAGAGAATCAGTGATCAGAGTCTGGCCGACAGGATCATCTCACACCTGAAGTCATCAAGGAGCCTCTACATCATGTGCCACATCCCAGTGTTCTGCTGGATCTCAGCCGCTGTTCTGGAGAAGATGTTGAGTCGAGGAAAGAGAGGAGAGATTCCCAAGACTCTCACTCAGATGTACACACACTTCCTGATCCTTCAGACCAACATCAAACATGAGAAGGACTATGAGAAGAAGGGGAAAGATGAAGACATGATCCTCAAACTGGGGAAAGTGGCTTTTGAGCAGCTTGTGAAAGGAAACCTGATCTTCTACGAGGAAGACCTGAGAGAGTGTGGCATTGATGTGACAGAAGCATCAGTGTACTCAGGATTGTGCACTCAGATCTTCAGAGAGGAGCTGGGCTTGTATCAGGGGAAAGTCTTCTGCTTTGTTCATCTGAGCATTCAGGAACATCTAGCAGCTCTATATGTGCACCTCTCCTGTACAAACCACAACAGAAATGTGTTTGAGCCAATCACCAAACAGAGTTTACTGTCTAAAGTGAAGAAACAGTTTAAACTCAGTTCATCAGAACATGATTCATTATCTGAGCTGCATCAGAGAACTGTGAAAGAGGCTCTACAGAGTAAAAATGGACATCTGGATCTTTTCCTGCGGTTCCTTCTGGGTTTGTCAGTGGAGTCTCATCAGATTCTCCTTCAACGAATAATGAAGCTGAAAAGAAGCAGCTCTGACAGAAATGAGAAAACAGTCGAGTACATCAAGGAGAAGATCAGGACCATTGAGTCTCCAGAGAAATCCATCAATCTGTTCCACTGTCTGAATGAACTGGGTGATCGTTCACTAGTGGAGGAAATACAACAGTATCTGAAATTTGGAGGAATAAAGGAAGCCAATCTCTCTTCATCTCAGTGGTCAGCTTTAGTTTTTGTGTTGTTGACATCAGAAGAGGAACTGAATGAGTTTCATCTTGATAAATTTGTTAAAGGAAAGGATAATCCTGAAAATATGAAAGTTCTTCAGAAGTTGCTGCCTGTGATTAAAGAATCCAGATCAGTTCAGTAAGTATCACTGAGAACAATCTCTTCACTGTTTAAACATGAAGAAAATCAGAGTTAAAAGCTCATTAATCTTCAGTGATGTAACTATTATTTTAGTGATCTGCAGTTTGTATTTTCAGTACAGAGACATTGTAAAATATTTTTTCATGCATTCAAACAAAGTCACGTAAATAATGCTGGTTATCAAATTAAAAATGTTAAATTTAACATGAAGGAATTTAAATATTTCTCATCTGGCATAAAAGACGAAGCAGAAATCAAGAAATCAACCAAACAAGTGGAGAAGCAGCTCTTATATACAGCAGCTCAGATCTCCTCAAATCTGATGAATCCGTTACTGGAGCAAAACAGCAGCTTACTTGAACACACACTTATGAAGACAACATTTGATATCTACAAGAAGTTATTAATTATACATGTTTATTTTTATATTTTTTTCAGTTTTTAAATCTTACAGAAGGGCATCTGGAATGACAAGATCTAGACTCAAACTTATATTAAAACACAAGAACTGCCAGTTCACAGTCCAGCATCTGGATTATTTTAAACATGTTAAACCAGTTAGAAGTTAAAATTAAAATAATTTCATTTTTACACAAGTGCAATACGATTAAATACAATTACAATTTTACTTAATAGATAAATTATGTATTAATGCTGTTTTTAAAAATGTTGTATCAATTTGCCCATGAAACTTGTATGCCAATAAAATGCATGTGCATGTTTTGTTTTTTTCTCATGGTTTGAATCAATTTAATTGTATTGGAATTGCAAGTTGATTGTGTTTTTTTATTTTATTTTATTTTTTTGATAGCTGTTTAATAGTGTTTCATTGAGCATCAACATGCAGAAATCTCATTCTGTCAGCAGCAGTATGTGACAATGCTTGTCATTATATCTCCTCTCCTGCTCTGAGAACAGAGTCAATAACAAACTACACACACTTCAACTACAATTAACACTGTGTCATTGTTCTCTACAGGTTGAGAGATTGTGGCGTCACAGATGAAGGTTGTTCTGCTCTGACTTCAGCTCTGAGATCAAACCCCTCACACCTGAGAGAACTGAATCTGTCTGGGAATAAACTAAGAGATTCAGTGAAGCTGCTTTCTGATGTACTACAGGATCCTCACTTTAAACTGGAGAAACTGGGGTAAGATCATATATAACTCACACATGAAGCACATTTAATTAATTACATTTAATATATGTATAAACATATATAATGCACATGTTATGTAGTGCAGTGTTTGTTCCAGCCGGTTTTTTTTTGTTTGTTTTTTTTGCCGTGACACAGATTTGCTAAGTAAAAAATCCCATGGCACACCACTAAGCACAAAAAAAAGGTTTTCCCCCAATAATTAAACAATCAGACACTTGCGCTTAACATTTTCAAAAAATAAAAATAAAAATCATGCTCAGATGGTGTTAACAGTGTTTTTGAGGAGTGAATGTCGAAGGTAATCGTGTGTTTTGTCCGTCATTAGAACGAGCAGTTAATCTAAGGCAGTGAATTAATTGCATTACATTGTCATCTATTTACAGATTATAAAGTTTATTGTAGCTATATGGACACTCAGGTTTTCTTGTTGTTTAAATTTGGCCAAAATCTCACAATATAAATGATGAACCACTATCCACAGGATATTAAAAACATACAAAAGCATATTGGCTACAACTAGACGACAAATAAGACTCTTCTCTGCTCTTTAAACACAAATACATTAGTCTTTACAGACAGTGTTTCTTGAGTAAAGGAAACACTGAACTTATTCAAACTTCAGTTCTTGATTAATGTTGCATTGTGAAGAAGTAGACGTCCGTCTTCAAACTGTGCGTCACAGCACTTTATTCTGAATGGAGTTATGAGGTTTAGACACAAGCTCTTTCGAATGCTTTTCATTGGTTAAATATTTGTAAAACCCTCAAACAGACATAATGATGATGACCAATAGCATTTATTTAAAATAATAATAATGAAATGTAATGGAGGTAGGCTATTAAGTTTGTGATAATTTTCCATGACACACCTGATAATCTGTCACAGCATATTGATTTGAGCTCTAAGTTTGTCCTTTATCTTTAATAATGGATTCCCAGCTAAACTGATCTGATCTGAGAGAGTGAAGAGTGTGTCATTGTTCTCTACAGGTTGAGAGATTGTGGCGTCACAGATGAAGGTTGTTCTGCTCTGACTTCAGCTCTGAGATCAAACCCCTCACACCTGAGAGAACTGGATCTGTCTGAGAATAAACTAAGAGATTCAGTGAAGCTGCTTTCTGATGTACTACAGGATCCTCGCTGTAAACTGGAGAAACTGTGGTAAGATCATATATGACTCACACATGAAGCACATTTCAAGTAAAAATGAAGGGTTCAGCCTCAGCTTTTTAGTATTAAAATAAACAGCATTGCAAAAGTCATTGGTTGTGATGTTTACTGTAGTTTATATGTACAGTAGAGGATATCTGCATTTGTTACAGAAACAATTACATGAATACCATCAAGTGAAAAATCCAACTGAAGATAAACAAAATACACAGAATAACACAGAACGGTTTCAAGTTCTCACGAACAGAAACTGTCTGTATGCATTTCTGTCAACTTCATTCACTGCACAATGAACTTGAGATGCTCCAGTCAGTCTTTTTTGTCTCCAACACTGATTCTGACACCGGGGTTCAGTATTATCTGATACAGATCCTGATCTCACACCTGTGCAGTTTTTATTCTTTTAAATCGATGTAGAATTTGTATTTCTCTGTGTGTTGAACTGATAATCACTCTTTCACAATCAACTAAATACAGACTAATTCATTATAAAGAAAAATAAAATAAAAAAAATAAATAAGAAAAAAAAAGATAAACTAGTTTAGTGGATAATTCAGCAGCTAATGTTATTTAAAAAATCAGTGCACCATAATTTTATAAATCTAAATATATAGTGAAAAAACATTATTTAGTGGAAAACAAATAAAAGTGTAGCACTAAATCTGGTAAAATGTTGCACATTGCTTTTTGTGTTGTTAAAAAATCAATTTATGAAAAACAATATATATAAACACATACTATAAAATGTAAAGACATTTTAGCACATTATACATATAGACAACAACATATGATGGAAAGGACAGAACAAATACATTGCAGCACAAAGCACTTACAGAATGATGCACTTGAAGCAGTCGATGTACACAGCACTTCACATTAAACAGATCACAGAAAAAAGAGAAGAGATACTGAGGTGTAGTGTATTACCGTATTTTTCGGACTATAAGTCACACCTGAGTATAAGTCGCATCAGTCCAAAAATACGTCATGATGAGGAAAAAACCATATATAAGTCGCACTGGACTATATGTCGCATTTATTTAGAACCAAGAGAAAACATTAACGTCTCCAGCCACGAGAGGCGCTCTATGTCTTCAGTGTAGACTACAGGAGAACTGAGCAACATAGAGAGCCATCTCGCCGCTGTAGACGGTAATGTTTTCATGTTCATTCATTTGTCTTAGTTCATTTCTCTTGGTTCATGTCAAATTAATTTTGATAAATAAGTTGCACCTGACTATAAGTCGCAGGACCAGCCAAACTATGAAAAAAGTGCGACTTATAGTCTGGAAAATACAGTAATCTGTGCAACAGTTGATTTTCTTTTAACAGATTTAAATTTCAGTTACTGTGCAGCTTTAAAACATTTTATAGTCTTTTCTTCTCCCATGTTTTGTTCTAACAGACATCCGGTATCAAGTAACATGATTTAGAAACAACAATAAACTCCAGCAAGATAAAGTTATTTTATGCAAAACCATAGACTTTTATCTACAATCAAGTCTAATAATGGGAACACTGAATGATCTTTGAGAGAGTTTTACCGAGATGACTGTAGTAACTGAATGTGATCAGGGTTTGAATGATGAATGATGACTGACAGCCGCAGCGGAGAAAAGAGTTTGTGTGAAAATTAAGGACTTATATTCAACTGTACCTCACATTAAACTATCATATGTCTTCAGAACACTTGGAATATAGTGCAGGAAAACTTTATTGTGCAGATTAACAGTAACACAGAATATATGAACAATATCGGATTTGGACAGGCCCTGTTAAAAGATTTCTAACACAGGAGTCTTTAAATACTGCATGTTAGATGTAGATGCTTTATGATCATGTCTTGTATCTGACGTCAATTAATAATGGATTCACAGCTAAACTGATCTGATCTGAGAGACTGAAGAGTGTGTCATTGTTCTCTACAGGTTGAGAGATTGTGGCGTCACAGATGAAGGTTGTTCTGCTCTGACTTCTGCTCTGAGATCAAACCCCTCACACCTGAGAGAACTGGATCTGTCTTACAATAAACTAAGAGATTCAGTGAAGCTGCTTTCTGATGTACTACAGGATCCTCAGTGTAAACTGGAGACACTCGGGTAAGATCATACTGTATATGACTCGTACGTGTGGTGCAGTGTTTTCCAGACATTTTTTTTTCAGATTTGATAAGTAAAAAATCCCATGCCACACCACTAAGCACTAAAAAAAAGGTCTTCCCCCAATAATTAAACAATCAGACACTTGCGCTTAACATTTTCAAAAAATAAAAATAAAAATCATGCTCAGATGGTGTTAACAGTGTTTTTGAGGAGTGAATGTCGGAGGTAGTCTGTGTTTTGTCCGTCATTAGAACGAGCAGTTAATCTAAGGCAGTGAATTAATTGCATTACATTGTCATCTATCTACAGATTATAAAGTTTATTGTAGCTATATGGACACTCAGGTTTTCTTGTTGTTTAAATTTGGCCAAAATCTCATGATATAAAAGATGAACCACTATCCACAGGATATTAAAAACATACAAAAGTGTATTGGCTACAACTAGACGACAAATAAGACTCTTCTCTGCTCTTTAAACACAAATACATTAGTCTTTACAGACAGTGTTTCTTGAGTAAAGGAAACGCTGTACCTATTCAAACATCAGTTCTTGATTAATGTTGCATTGTGAAGAAGTAGACGTCCGTCTTCAAACTGTGCGTCACAGCACTTTATTCTGAATGGAGTTATGAGGTTTAGACACAAGCTCTTTCGAATGCTTTTCATTGGTTACATATTTGTAAAACCCTCAAACAGACATAATGATGATGACCAATAGCATTTATTTAAAATAATAATAATGAAATGTAATGGAGGTAGGCTATTAAGTTTGTGATAATTTTCCATGACACACCTGATAATCTGTCACAGCATATTGATTTGAGCTCTAAGGCCTCGTCCACACGGAGACGGAGCTTACCCCAATCCGATCTTTTTTTCCTCGTCTCAAGAAATATCCGCGTCCACACGAAACTGCATAATGATGTAGTATACATGCCAAACCAGTATGTGGCGCTGTAATTCTGCCACAGAGATACACTAAAAACAGAGAAGAAGACTTGGACTATGCTCATAAACCTTGCGCGTGGTACACAAACGAACATGGAACAATACATTTATTAATCAGTGTTAATGTTAGTTAATAAAAAGACAATCATTCAGTGTTTGTTTATGTTTTTGTTGCTGTTATGTGACGTAGAGCTGTCTGACTAGGGGGGAGACGTGGCTGATGATGTCATCGTTTCAGAAAATATACGGATTAGCCGTCCAGACGAAAACACAAAGACGGCGTTTTCAAATTTATCCACTCTGGGACCCGGTTTCAAAAAATAGCGGTTTCACCTGATGAAAACACCGGATCCGTGTGGACGAAACGCCTATCCGCTAAAAAATTTGTGCGTATTCACAGAAACGCGTCTCCTTGTGGACGGGGCCTAAGTTTGTCCTTTATCTTTAATAATGTATTCACATCTAAACTGATCTGATCTGAGAGAGTGAAGAGTGTGTCATTGTTCTCTACAGGTTGAGTGGTTGTTGCATCACAGATGAAGGTTGTTCTGCTCTGACTTCAGCTCTGAGATCAAACCCCTCACACCTGAGAGAACTGAATCTGTCTCACAATAAACTAAGAGATTCAGTGAAGCTGCTTTCTGATGTACTACAGGATCCTCGCTGTAAACTGGAGAAACTGTGGTAAGATCTCTCTGATTGTCACATGTCTTTGTCCTCAGTAAAACACCCTTTAATTTCAGTTTTAAGAATAAAATCAGCAATGTTCGGTAAACACACTATATTTCAGGAGAATTCACTCTGAGGGTTAATTAACACAGTAACTGAAGTTAATTTCATTCATTTCCATTACATCACATGCTTTGCTTATGGTAGTTGGATCAATAATGAACTTTCAGATAACATGTAAAACAGTAATCCAGAGTCTCTGTGACTTACTGCAGGATGAATATCTCAGAGGTTTAGAGTTGAACAGACAAGAGTCTGAATGTGTTTAGTTTTAACTCAGTATTACAGTGATCAATGAGTGAAAGAAAGTTATAATCACTTCAGTGTTCAGCATTATCATTGATAAAAGACCCTCAAGACCTGTAAAACCACAAACAGTATTTTTATTTTATATATTTATTTGCTGCTCTATCAGCAGTTTCATGTTCCTCTTATATCAGGGAGAGGTAAACTCGGTCCTGGAGAGACACAGTCCTGCAGAGTTTAGCTCCAACCCCAATTAAACACAGCTGAACACAGGGCCGGATCATGACATGGACCGATTTAAAGTCCTCCTCGGTGTAAATCATGTTCTGGGGAGAGCAGTGTTTCGTCTGGGTCTCCCTCTGCTCTAGTGTCCTGTTCACCTGTGTGTTAATCCAGTCTTTCTGAACACAGTAATCAGTGTCTTCAGGATCTCTAGAAAGTTACAGCAGGTGAGTTTAATCAGGGTTGAAGCTAAACTCTGTGATCCTCCAGGACCGATCACATCCCTTGTTCAGCTCTGTCTTATTTCATGAGAAAAGCCTTATTTAAGAAAATAAAGTTCATCAAAGTAGAAAATAAACTCCAAAGACAATAAAGCTGGAGGTAAACCGGTG
Source organism: Carassius auratus (assembly GCF_003368295.1). Classification (NCBI taxonomy): domain Eukaryota; kingdom Metazoa; phylum Chordata; class Actinopteri; order Cypriniformes; family Cyprinidae; genus Carassius; species Carassius auratus. Next base: position 657,604 of record NC_039280.1, read on the forward strand.
ATGAGTCAGAAGAAAAGTTCATTAACATGATCTCAATGCTTGTGTAGGCAATAGTTCTGACTTTGGACCTTGAGAATCTCTATTGAGTTCAACACATTTCTATTCAGTTTTAATCTTCCAGATGAGACCAAACATGACACAATTCTGTGTTTGATCACAAGAGTTAATAAATGAGATGTAATGGTTACACATGGCTCCTGTGAAGCAGATGTCCTCCTGTAGGTGTTTATTAGAGGAGCACGTGACTGTTTCTCCAGACAGATCTGTGCTTATATCACTATGAAACAATATCTCACATTCAGCTCTGTGTGTCTGTTCAGTCCTGAAGCACATGACAGTTTCAAACAGCAGCATTGAGCATCAACATGCAGAAATCTCATTCTGTCAGCAGCAGTATGTGGCAATGCTTGTCATTATATCTCCTCTCCTGCTCTGAGACCAGAGTCAATAACAAACTACACACACTTCAACTACAATTAACACTGTGTCATTGTTCTCTACAGGTTGAGAGATTGTGGCGTCACAGCTGAAGGTTGTTCTGCTCTGTCTTCAGCTCTGAGATCAAACCCCTCACACCTGAGAGAACTGAATCTGTCTGGGAATAATCTAAGAGATTCAGTGAAGCTGCTTTCTGATGTACTACAGGATCCTCGCTGTAAACTGGAGAAACTGTGGTAAGATCATGTATAACTCACACATGAAGCACATTTAAAGTAAATATGAAATGTTCAGCCTCAGCTTTTTAGTATTAAAATAAACAGCATTGCAAAAGTCATTGGTTCTGATGTTCACTGTAGTTTATATGTACAGTAGAGGATATCTGCATTTGTTACAGAAACAATTACATGAATACCATCAAGTAAGAAATCTAACTGAAGATAAACAAAATACAATCTTAATAACACAGAACGGTTTCAAGTTCTCACAAACAACTGTCTGTATGCATTTCTGTCAACTTCATTCACTCCACAATGAACTAGAGATGCTTCAATCTGTCTTTTTTGTCTCCAACACTGATTCTGACACCGGGGTTCAGTATTATCTGATACAGATCCTGATCTGATACCAGTGCAGTTTTTTAAATCCACATAGAGTTTATATCTCTGTGTGTGGAACTGATAATCACTCTTTCACGATCAACTAAATACAGACTGTAACGAGTGGGGCAGGGCTGAGAGCCGTGGGAATGGAGCGAGGCCGGTGGAGTAATTGGAAATGAGAGACACCTGCGCCACTCACCACTTTCCAATTATTCCTGGGTCTCGCTCCATTCCCACTCGTCTCACAGACTAATGCCGCATTCCAGGCAACCCGTAACCCATGTTTTTCCAACCTTAAACCCGTGAAAGTGCACTAGAACGGCAGTCAAACCTGTGACTTCCCACTCGTGAACTCGTACTAGATCGATGTACTCCGAGTTCTGACATCACAGCACGTGAAACACCAATGGCAGCCCCTACGAATAATATCGCCTACGGATGCAGTGTTTATGCAAGTGGTACACATTGAAAAAACTATTTAAGGACAATGTAACTTCGCACTAAAATATATAATAAAAATGGCAGCATGAGTATCGAAATTGTTGTTTCCGTACTGTAAACAATGTTAATAATGTTAAAATATTCCTAACACAGGGGTCTTTAAATACTGCAAGTTAAATTTAGATGTGTTATGATCATGTCTTGTATCTGAATTCAATTAATAATGGTTTCACATCTAAACTGATCTGATCTGAGAGAGGGAAGAGTGTGTCATTGTTCTCTACAGGTTGAGTGATTGTGGCGTCACAGATGAAGGTTGTTCTGCTCTGACTTCAGCTCTGAGATCAAACCCCTCACACCTGAGAGAACTGAATCTGTCTGGGAATAAACTAAGAGATTCAGGAGTGAAGCTGCTTTCTGATGTACTACAGGATCCTCGCTGTAAACTGGAGAAACTGTGGTAAGATCATGTATAACTCACACATGAAACACATTTAAAGTTAATATGAAGGTTTCAGCCTCAGCTTTTCAGTATTAAAATAAACAGCATTGCAAAAGTCATTGGTTCTGATGGGGCCTGATTATTATTATTATTATTTATTTTTTTAATGTATAATTTGTATTTCTCTGTGTGTCGAACTTATAATCACTCTTTAACAATCAACTAAATAAAGACTAATTAATTATAAATTATATATATATATATATATATATATATATATATATATATATATATATATATATATATATATAAACAAAACTTATAAACTAGGTTAGTGAGTAATTCAGCAGCTAATTCTAAAAAAAAAAATGCACAATTATTTTATAAATCTAAATATGAACAGGAGGAATGGCTAACCGCACACTGATCCACTGAAGACTGAAAGTCTAAAAAAATTATTTATTTTTCGATTTGCATCGTGCAAAAAAGTGCAAAGTGCATGTGAGTTAAAAACAGAATGGACACCAGCAAATGTTTCAGCGCATTGCTATCTTCAGTGCTCATTTAGCAAATAACCTTCACCCTTTTTAAGCAAGTCAGCAATTAAGCACAATCAGCTGAATTGTCCTTAATTTGCTGACTTGCTTAAAAAGGGTGAACGATGCAAATTGAAAAATAAATAATTTTTGTAGACTTTCAGTCTTGAGTGGATCAGTGTGCGGTTAGCCATTCCTCCTGTTCATTCTAATGCCATTGGCTCTACGCACCTGCAGTACTAAGAACTTTTTTTCTGTTTGGAGCGCTACATATTTTTTCTAGTTTCACATAAATCTAAATATATAATGTAAAAAAAACGTATTTAGTAGGGAACAAATAAAAGTGTAGCACTAAATCTGGTAAAATGTTGCATGTTGCTATTTGTATTGTTGTAAAGTCCATTCATGAACAACAATATATTTATATTTAAACACATGCTATAAAATGAAAAGACATTTATTTTAAATGTATAGTGCATTATACATGTAGACAACAATATATGATGGAAAGGACAGAACAAATACATTGCAGCACAAAGCACTTACAGAATGATGCACTTGAAGCAGTCGATGTACGCAGCACTTCACATTAAACAGTTCAGAGAACAAAGAGAAGAGATACTGATGTGTCGTGTATTATATCTGTGCAACAGTTGATTTTCTTTTAACAGATTTAAATTTCAGTTACTGTGCAGCTTAAAAACATTTTATAGTCTTTTCTTCTCCCATGTTTTGTTCTAACAGACATCCGGTATCAATTAACATGATTTAGAAACAACAATAAACTCCAGCAAGATAAAGTTATTTTATGCAAAACCATAGACATTTATCTACAATCCAGTCTAATAATGGGAACACTGAATGATCTTTGAGAGAGTTTTACCGAGCTGACTGTAGTAACTGAATGTGATCAGGGTTTGAATGATGAATGATGACTGACAGCCGCAGCGGAGAAAAGAGTTTGTGTGAAAATTAAGGACTTATATTCAACTGTACCTCACATTAAACTATCATATGTCTCCAGAACACTTGGAATATAGTGCAGGAAAACTTTATTGTGCTTTAAAATGTTTTTGTAGCTTAACAGTAACAGAATATTATATGAACAATATCAGATTTGGACAGGCCCTGTCTGACCGATACCTGATCCAGCAGAAAATGGCAGTATGAGTATCGAAATTGTTAATTCTCTACTGTATACAATGTTAAAAATGTTAAAGTATTTCTAACACAGGGGTCTTTAAATACTGCATGTTAAATTTAGATGTCTTATGATCATGTCTTGTATCTGACCTCAATTAATAATGGATTCACAGCTAAACTGATCTGATCTGAGAGAGTGAAGAGTGTGTCATTGTTCTCTACAGGTTGAGTGATTGTGGCGTCACAGATGAAGATTGTTCTGCTCTGACTTCAGCTCTGAGATCAAACCCCTCACACCTGAGAGATCTGGATCTGTCTTACAATAAACTAAGAGATTCTAGTAAGAAGTTACTCTCTGATCTGAAGATGGATCCACATTATAAACTGGAGACATTATCCTGTTGTGAGTGTTTGTTTATTTAAAGTTTCTAAATTGAGGAACAGACTCCTGTGTGTGTGAATGGAGAATATAAGATAATTCAGCTCCACTTTAATCTCTGTACTTTAAACTGTTTTTAATTCTGTGATGTGACTGATTTTGAATATATGAATATTTTAATGTCTTACAGTGTCTCTAGGTGACAGTAGTTGTTGATAATTTACTGTTATTAATCTCTGGCTGTAATATGAATATACTGTGTGTTTTCTGAGCTGGATCTGCTGATGTGATGTGACAGCAGTAATGTCTCAGACTCATATGTGTCTGTCTGTGTGTTTTATTGTAGGACTCTCAGTGTTTAGACGTCAGTTCAGTTTCCTCAGGATCAGCTGATGGTGAATAAGGAGCCGCTTCAGAGACGTTCGAGATGTTCATTTTCCTGACTGACTCCTAACACTCGTTATCTAATTATTGATGTTGACAAAATGAGAATGTTAAATTAGATTTAAATTAAATTGGAAGGAATATGTTTATGTGAACCACTGAAAGTTATTGCACACGGATCTTGTGGGAAACATTTGTATTCGTGCAGAATGAGATGTTGATATATTTCTCTTTAAATACTTTTTATTTCTAAATGTTTATATGTTGTTTATAACAAATAATTTTATAGCTGCTTATATTTTCTGCTTTGTATTTTCCTCTGTTCTGAATACTGTAAAATTTAAAGGATTCGCAAATGATTTTTTCTTCTCTCAACACAATTTTGACTGATATATGTACAGCAGATATTTTATATGTATTTTTTATCCATGCAGCAAATGTTTTTCAAAAATGTTTAAAAAAAAAGCTTTTGGGAGAAAAAAAGTTTTTTATCTTTATAAGTAAAAAATTGTCATGAATTTGCAAACCAATTTACAACCAGCTGGGAACAAAAGAGCTCGCTGTAATTGACTAAACTCAGATTGCTGTTATACATGTATTGCAAATGAATAAATCAAGAGATGTTTAGAGCTCAGTCTATCTTTCACCACAGATGCACTTCTGTAAATCTCACAGTTAATCGAAGTCTTGAAACTCATTTAATGAGACAAACCCTGTCTATAATATCTGCATCTCATTAGGCTTCGGTTAATAAGATACCAAACATCAAGGGAAATTTTTTTTCCAGAGATGGATGATGAACTGAGGAAGACAAGTTTTTTTTTTTTTTTAATCTATTATTTAAAAACATTATTATTGTTATTTTAAATATTAAACATTTGAAAAAAGGAAAGATAAGCATAGATGCTGATTTGCACCTTTATATATTGGCAGTTAGTTTTAATCTGACTATATATTATATTTAGTTAAAATAATGCCTTAAAATGGTGATATAGGGCAGAGCCGGGAAAAACACTTCCCTCAAGAACTGTGTAATTTTTTAATGTGAAACACAAGTTAAATGTGTTCAGAAAATCCTAAACAAAATATGAAAAATGTACAGTTTTCATGTTATTAGATTTTTAACAAAAAAACTTACCCCACAGTTGAGGTAAAACACCCCCCAGTCTGACAAAGCAATTTACTTTACACATTTACTGCCAAATCAAAGTACAGACTTTTTTTTAGCTTAAAATTATAAATAATATAATCAATAATTATGAATTACAAAATTATAATAGCCTATTTGACATAACATTTTATCAGCTGATGCTAACTGACTTTCTACAAAACAACAAGCTTTAAATCACTTTTTTTTTTTCCTGACTGCTAAAAAGTAGATAATTTACTGTGAAATCTGTTTTCTCTCCGGTACATCACCAGCGTAAGCTTCATATTGAATATTTCTACATCATTCTTACCAATATAGTTTATAAAAATATAGTTTTATTATTATTATTATTATTATTAATTTATTAATTTATTTTCTAGAGATGTATGATGAACTGAGACAAAACACACATGCAGTATTTTTATTATTTAAAAAACATGTTTTAAAATGTTCAACATTTTGAAGAAATGACGGGTTGAATAAGCAGTATGTTTGTACCTACCTTTTTAAATATGTAGTTACTTTTAATCCATTTGCATATTTTTTTATTTAGATATAGCAATATAAAGTAAATAAATTTTATTAGGGATGTTAAACGTTTAATACTTATAACACGTGTTAAATCTGGACTGTTTGAGGAACCGAGTTTGACCCATCGCGCTTTCCGTTCAGCGTCCCGTTGCTAAGAGACGCGTCCAAACTCTCCGAGTTACTCAGCGCAACACAAAACATAAACAAGAAGTAAATAATAAACACAAATCAATAGATTTCTTTATAACGTCGACTTTAACCGCGGAACTGCTGCTCTGAAATGGATCTTCGCATCCGACAATATTTATCAAAAGCTCAGGAGAAAAGAGGTAATTATGTGTTTATTGTTTTATTATCTTACATTATAAGTTAGTGTTAGTTTTATTATCTTATATTGAAATCGCTAGCAGTGTTTGGTTGATGTTAAACACCTAACGTTATTCCTAAAATAGAATGTTATTATAGTGAATTATTTATTTAGGAATGCTGTTCCTGTGATATTTCTATTTCTTGTGATATTAAAACATGAGTCTGTATAATAAAGTCAGATCGAGGTGTGTTTGTGTTGTCAGATGCTGTGTTTGTGAGGAAAGCGTATGATCTGATCCGAGCTCCAGCTCCAGCAGCGTCTGATGGAAGATCTCTGTCTGATCTCTGTGTGCTGTGTGCTGAACAATCTCTACAGGTGCCACAATAAACCATCAGCACATCCTGAGATATTAATCAGACACACTTTCTGCTTTCTGCTTCATTTCAGACAGAACTTTTACCTGGATTCACTCTATATTTATTCAATACACATGCATGGATTATTCATCAGTATAGGTCTTGATAGTTTCATTAATTTCAGTAAAGTGGCAGGTGTTCATTATAGCTACTGTAGTATGTTATGAGCTCAAACCTTTTCGTGCTTGAATGTCAGTAAAAAAACAGTGTGCTGAGAATCTGCTCATCCTGAGGGCATCCAAGATCAGGATGAGTTTGTTTCTTCATCAGGTTTGTAGAAATGCAGTATTGCATCAGTGTCTCATCAATGGATGCTCTGCAGTGAATGGGTGCCGTCAGAATGAGAGTCCAAACAGCTGATAAAAACATCACAATAATCCACAGCACTCCAGTCCATCAGTTAACATCTGGAGAAGACAAAAGATTAAACAAATCCAGCATTTAGATGTTTATAATCCATAATAACACTTCCTCCAGTGAAAAAGTGTTCTGGTCCGACAGCTCTAAAATAATATGTGGCTGGATTTTAATGTGACATTAACTGATGTACTGGAGTGCTGTGGATTATTGTGATGTTTTTTTGGGCCATTATGTTTTTTTGGGCCATTATGTGCCATATTTATTGCCAGCTGGGAGATACGTTTGAGGCTTAGGGCTTTCATTAGTTGAGATGTTTCTGATGCCAAGAATTTAGGTGACATGACTCACAATTGATTTTACATTAGCATGTCTCAGCTGTGATTGTTTATATCGTTGCAAAATGTACATGTTACTGTAGGTTATTGTATATAACATATCTATATATGAAGTTATATTTTACCCACATTCAGACAGAACATATGCACAAAGAAATCATAAAAATTAAAGCTGCTTTGAAGCTGTTTTGAACCAATGTATATTGTTCATTTAACTGAACTTGAGTAATGAAAAAAAGCATAATGTGCACACAGATATATAGCATATTTTTAAAAATATGCTATACACTAAGTTTTGTGCATATAATAAAATGCATTTCAAGTTTTTGATCTGAGCTTGTGTGTGGTGATCTAGTATGGTGATTAAGTATCTTTGTTGTGTTGGGTGTTGTGTTGTTAGCTGGGCTGTTGGGAGATCACACAGGACTGTTTGATGATGTACTTGGAAGGGAAACCTCCAGTCAATCAGTTCCTGTGTCGAGCGTATCTGTGCCAGGGTCAGCTCATCTCCTCACGCTCCATTAACACAGCGGTAAGTCCAAACCGTCTGCTGGACTCATTAAAGAACATCAGTCTTTGACCTCTGAACTCTAAACATGTCAGTCTGAGAACATATAACATGTTCTTTATAATGAGAGGAAACTCTGAAAACACAGGATCTCACAGAGACTTTTTTCACTGGAGACAGTAAACAAACACTTACTTCCCAAATAACACTTTAATTTTCTCCATAGGGAATTAATATTTCACAATGACTTATAAACTTTTCAAAGACAGACATATTGTGGTTGATGCATTCGAGTCAAAATACTTCAGTGCTGAATAAATCTGTCTCTCACATTTTTAATTGTGTTCCTATTTGTGTTGTTGTTTTATTTCCAGGAGGACTTGGATAAGGCTGTGATGTACTATCTGAAGGCCATTGAGATTGCCAAAGACAAGTCCAGGTAGAGTAAACTAAAGAACAGAGAACAGATGATAGAAACGTCTCGGTTACGTACGTAACCCTCGTTCCATGATGGAGGGAATGGAGACATTATGTCGAACGACATATGGGGTCTTACTTGTAAGGTCAATCATCACTGAGTTTAAGAGAAAACGGCAATGAAAATTGGCTAGTGGATTTAACATACCTGAAGGCGACAGGTGCATCCACTCATTAGGTTTACGCTGAGGAGCCGAGAACGTGTCCCGGCAACAGCGAATGGTTCAAGGTTGTGGCATGGGGACATAACGTCTCCGTGCCCTCCATCAGGGAACGGGGGTTACGTATGTAACCGAGACATTCCCTATCTGTTGGTCACTATGAGTTATGTCGAAGGACATATGGGGTCCTATGGAAAACTCCACAACCCGAACACCATCACAACCCTGTGGCGCTGCAATTGTTTGCAAGCCCTGGCGTGCCACAAAAGCTATGCTTAAGGTCGTAACCTTCCCAAAGCCCCAGCGCAAATTCACTGACCGCGGTACCAAGGGGCCAAAGGGTGAGTATATCGCTGCTGGAGAAGGCCACACTGCTGTTCCGCCCTCACAAAGTTAGTGGAAGGGATTTCAACCTTCGGTGAAAGATTGCTTCAAATCGTCCCTATTTGTTCTTTCAGCTTGGCAAGACAATGGGGAAGCGAGTCTAGGAAGAGGCCGCTACGAAGACCACATCCTACCCATAGGGGGTGACATGGAGATACTGAAATGGACTGACCCAGGGGCCAGTACTACATATGGAAAGGCTCTCTGAGGCAGGTCCTACCTTAGAGTAGGGATGGAACAGCTGCCAGAAAAGACTGACAGAACGGGTCTGTCAAGGGAAGACACGGGTTTGCCAAGAGGGAAACCTTACCGTGGAAGAAAACACATATGGTATTACCTACCATACCTACAGTACTTGGCCTGGCGACAGACTGCTCAGCCAAGTCTGACCGCCGAGGGTGCTGGAGGATGCTTGACCAGGGTACGCCAACTGGTGAACTCTACTGGGAGAAAAAAGGCACTCCCTGTGTTAATCCCTGTGTTAACAGTGTGACACCCAGCCAGGTCTTCCCGCCAATTACCTGTTACCCAACACGGGAAGAAACTGGCCCTATACGAAGGTTTTAGAACCTCGCACAGGTGTAAGGTGTCTCCCAGTCTGCAGCTCAACAAATGTCTGCCAGAGAGGCACCGTGTGCCAGTGCATAGGAGGGGGCACGACTCGCCTTGGGAACAGTACGCCGAGGCGATGGCATCCACTATCCAGTGGGCCAACCTCTGCTAGGAGACAGCCTTCCCCTTCTGCTGACCTCCAAAGCAGACCAGGAGCTACTCAGAGCTTCTGAAGCTCTGGGTGCAGTCCACGTATATGCAAAGCGCTCTTACGGGACACAGCAACGCCAAGGATGGACTTTCCTCCTCCAGGGGCAGCATTTGCAGGTTCACCCACTGGTCTCAGAAGGGGGTGGTGGGAACCTTGGCCATGTATCCAGGCAGGGGTCTCAGGACAACGTGAGAGTAGGCCGGCCTGAACACAAGGCACTCTTCACTTACCAAAAATGCTTGCTAGTCCCCGACCCTCTGATGGAAGTGAGCGTGACCAGGAGTGCTTTCTTGAGAGACAGGAACTTAAGCTCGACTGAATCCAGTGGCTCAAGGGACCCCTCTGAAGTCGCGCCAGAACAATAGAGAGGTCACGGGGGGAACCAGGGGTGTCCTAGGAGGATTTAACCTTCTGGCACCCCTCAGGAACCAAACGATCAGGTCATGTCTCCCCAGACAATGCAGCCACATACACTTCCAGGGTGGAGGGTGACAGCCTATGCTTCAACCTTTCTTGCAGGAAAGAAAGCACGACTCTGACCGAGCATGTCCGGGGGTTTTCTCGGTGAGATGAACACCAATTCGTGAACAGACTCCACTTCAGAGCATAGGCCTGCCTCGTAGAGGGGGCTCTAGCCTGATTGATAGTGTCTACTCACGTGGAGGTTCCAAAGATCTGGACACGGGTACCAAATGGTCCCCAACCCCTGAGAGAGGAGGTCCTTCCTCAGGGGGATGCGCCAGGGAGGGGCTGTCACGAGGAGCATGAGTTCCGAAAACCAGGTCCGGGTGGGTTAGTAAGGCACAACCAACAGGACCTGTTCCTCGTCCTCCCTGACCTTGCACAGCATCTGTGCGAGCAGGCACACTGGGGGAAACGCATGTCGGCTGCATGATTGACCTCCCCTGGGATGTGGATAGCGTGCAGCGACTTGAGCCATGTCTGCCTGAGGAGGAGTTCAGCACTGACTGGGCACTCTCGCTGGTGAGCCGTGCCGTCATACTCACCGAGTCTAACTCCATACCGAGATAAAAGATTCTCTGCACCGGGGAGAGCTCGCTCTTCTCTCGGTTGACCTGAAGCCCCAACTGACTGAGGTGCTGGAGCACCAAGTCCCAGTGATCGCACAACTCCTCTCGGGACCGGGCCATGATGAGCCAGTCATCAAGATAGTTGAGGATCCTGATGCCCACTTTCCAGAGTGGGGCAAGGCCGCCCTCCACGACCTTCGTGAAGACACGGGGGGACAGGGAGAGCCCAAAGGGGAGGACCTTATACTGGCATGCCTGACCCTCGAATGCAAACCGCAGAACGGTCTGTAGCGAGGGAGGGTCGAGACATGAAGTACGCATCTTTCAGGTCGATCGCTGCAAACCAGTCCTGGGGCTGAACGCATTTGATAATCTGTTTCTGCGTCAACATCTTGAACGGGAGCTTGTGCAGGGCCCAATTAAAGACTCGCAGATCCAGGATAGGTCGAAGGCCACCTATTTTCTTGGGTACGATGAAGTAAGGGCTGTAAAAGCCTGTCCTCATCTCGGCTGGAGGGACCGGCTTGATTGCATCCTTCGCCAGCAGGACAGCAATCTCCTCGTGCAAGACAGAGGCATCCCGGACTGCCACCGCAGACTCGAGCACGCCATTGAACTTGGGAGGTTGCCGGGCGAACTGAATTGCATAACCATTTCAGACCATCCGAATGAGACAGCGTGACAAGTTGGACAGCACAAGCCACACTCCAAAACTCCGTACAAGTGGCACCAAAGGGACAGTCGACATACCTGCAGTGGTGCAGTGATGGGGAGTTGTGTCGGATGGCCCAGAAGGCATCGCGTTCTGAGTCATCACAGCCACACTCCTCGTGTTCCCAGAGGAACTGGCCAGAGACGCGTGGAGAGGCGTTGCATCTCCAAACTGCAACCTCTTGACCACTGGCAAAAGGGGGCGTCGTGGGTGAGAATGAGGCGGCAGTGCGTCGCTCATCGTCAACCCGCAGGCCTTGCAACTCGGAGGAAAGGGAAATTGTTGCAAGGCCCGCGGGTTGAAGATGAGCGAACAGAAGAAACAAAAACTGAGGATTCTCCACCCGGCCCTCCTCCAGGGGAAGGAGTGGCGCTGTCTCCACCAGCTCCTGAAGAGCAGTCTCCCACATCTCTGAGTTGCCCGTGTCAGGGCCGCTTAGCCGTCTTCCTAGAGGACTGCGCTGCCATGAGTGACAGGGGGGGCGCCGCTCTCCTGCTGGTGTACTGGTGTCTTTTGTCTTTTGATGATTGCATCTTTGACGAATCTGAGCATGCTTCGAGACATTACTGAGATCTCATCTGAAACTCTAGAGGAGATTACAAGACTCTGAGAAGAAGGAGAAACTATTGGGAGGTAAAATAATGATTTTTTTACACATGTATTTTGTGGAAACCGTGATACAATTTATTTTTCAGGATTCTTTGATCAATAAAAAGTTCAAAAGAACAGCATTTGAAATAGAAATCTTATGTAACATTATATATGTTTTTACCTTTACCTTTGATCAATTTAATGCAGTTCTTGTTGAATAAAGTATATTTTGTTTTCTTTCTTTTGTAAAATATGATTTTCTTCACAATTTTGGTAATGTATCACAGTTTCCACAAAAAAATTGTGCAGCACAACTGTGTTCAACATTGATAATAATCAGAAATGTTTCTTGAGCAGTAAATCATCATATTTTCATGATTTCTGAAGATCATGTGACACTGAAGACTGGAGGAATGATGCTGAAAATACAGCTGCACATCACAGAAATAAATTACACTTTAACAGAGATTCACACAGAAAACAGCTGTTTTAAACTAATAATATTTAAAAGAAATTTTACACTATTTTTTGATACATTAAATGCAGCCTTGGTGAGCAGAAGATACTTCTTTTTGAAACCACAAAATCTAAAAAAAAAAAAAAAAATTGTGAAATATTTTTTTCTTAACCGCAGTTTTCCTTCTCCTAAATACATATACACCTTTTACACCCTTTGAAACACATTGTAACAGCCTCTGATATAGAAATGGAATAGTTTGAGGCTTTAACACGAGTGTCGAGGTTTTATATATTTAAGCAGGATGCCAGATCATCAGTCATAAACACTAAGCAACTCCTCGTAGAGTTAACTTTGAAATATTAACACTAGGAAAGTAACACACTATCAAGGGATGTCTAGCACGCAGGGCTCGAATGTATGATGTTATATCTACTGTAAACTTGTAATTGTTGGATGATGGATGTGTAGTCCCTGCTTTACTGCTTCTGTAGAGGCTTTTCAGAGGCAATACAGTTCAGATACTCGCTGCTAAAACACGCCGTTCTCTGGTGGATAAATTAGTGACTCCAGAATAGTGTACTCAGTCCTGCAGTAACTGCTTTATATCTCATGGACATGGAGGCCTCCTGTGGCTCTTTGAAAGGCTCATGCACTCATTACTCATTCACACGCTTTGAGATCTAAGGGGGTTCGCAGTATAAATTGAGATGTAGTGAGAAATCGGATTCTGATCTTCCCAACAGAGATATCTTAAATAATTAATCTGAATAATTTAATTCCTGTCTCTTTCTGCTTCTCCTCTGTCTCGTTCTTTCTTCATTAGATATCATTTCCTGGTGTTCAACGCCTCGCTGCTGTATCTGCAGTCTGTCAGACAGTTCATGAGGCCTGGACAGAGACGGCTCCTGGTTTCTTCTCTCACGAAGGTCCTCGAGGCTCTAGAGGAGGTTCAGGATCCTGATCACACATGGAGAGCTGAGCTGATGCTGTAGGTGGCTTCACCTTTGATGTTAAATGACTGTTTTATGCACACGATGTGAGTGAATATCAAGAAACCAGTCAAGAAGTCCATAATTTGGTACAGAGTCATAGAAAGGAAAAATGCAATCATAGCATACATAAAGAAAATAAAGCATGTTTAGATTTTTTTTTTTTTTTTTTGATGATCTCAAATCTTCTCCTCTCAAATTCTCCTTTCTGTTTATGCAAATCAAGTATTTCCATGTATTTCGATTATACAGCTTTAACATAAACAAATAAACTCAGTCATACATAAATGAAACTTTTTAACTAAATAAATTCAATTGTTTTCACAATGACCCGATTTGTATGAAAGTTTTGTTAACACTTTACTTAAAGCCTTTATGTATATTGCATTATAAAATGGTTACTACAGGCTGAGGCTATAATGCATTATAATTAACTATAATTTAAAATGCATAGTGTAACAATTAATTTATAATTAATTAACTGTGGTAACAGTTATTCATGAGATTGTACAAAGCAACACAATTGTAAGGTGCAACACGAGGCATAATTCATGCATTAATGCACGATACATAAAGGCTTTAAGTAAAGTGTTACCAAAGTTTCTTTTCTGTCACTTTTCTTTCTCAGAATTGCAAGCTTATATCTCACAATCCTGAGGATACAAGAATTGTGCTTTATAATGTTAGAATTTCAGGATATAGAATTGTGAGATAAGAAGTCGAAATTATCTTTTCATTTTGTTATTCAGTGGCAGAAATGGTTTTAGATGTATGCTGATTCTAAGCAATTTCAATAAATGCATTTTGAAAAACGAATTATGCAAAAAGCTAATAATAAATTTTGCAATTAAATCTGACCAGTTGCATTTATGCATGACTGACAAATATCCATCCATCCATCCATCCATCTTCTTCCGCTTAACCCGGGGCCGGGTCGCAGGGGCAGAAGTCTATGCAAGGATGCCCAGACTTCCCTCTCCCTAGACACTTTCTCCAGCTCTTCTGGGGGGATACCGAGGCGTTCCCAGGCCAGACGAGAGACATAATCTCTCCAGCGTGTCCTCGGTCTTTCCCGGGGCCTCCTCCCTATGGGATGTGCCCGAAACACCTTCCCAGGAAGGCGTCCAGGAGGCATCCGGAACAGATGCCCGAGCCACCTCAGCTGGCTCCTCTCGATGTGGAGGAGCACCAGCTCTACTCTGAGCTCCTCCCGGGAGCGCCCTAAGGGAGCGTCCAGCCACCCTGCGGAGAAAGCTCATTTCGGCCGCCTGTATCCGGGATCTTGTCCTTTCGGTCATGACCCACAGCTCATGACCATAGGTGAGAGTAGGAATGTAGATTGACCGGTAAATCGAAAGCTTGCAGCTCAGCTCCTTCTTCACCACAACAGACAGGTACATCGACCGCATCACTGCAGAAGCTGCACCTATCCACCTGTCAGTCTTCTGCTCCATCCTTCCCTCACTCGTAAACAAGACCCCAAGATACTTGAACTCCTCCACTTGAGGCAGGAGCTCTCCACCAAGCTGAAGGGGAAATGCCACCTTTTTCTAGCTGAGAACCATGGCCTCGGAAGGTCCTGGCCTGATGAAGCCAACATGACAACATCATCTGCAAAAAGCAGAGACGGAATCACGTGGTCCCCAAACCAGACACCCTCTGGCCCCTGGCTGCGCCTAGTAATCCTGTCCATAAAAATAATGAACAGGACTGGTGATAAAGGGCAGCCCTGCCAGAGTCCAACATGCACCGGGAACAAGTCTGACTTACAGCTGTCAATGCGAACGAAGCTCCTGCTCCGGTCATACAGGGACCGGACAGCCCTTAACAGAGGGCGCCGTACCTCCACAGGAGGCGTCTAGGGACACGGTCGAATGCCTTCTCCAGATCCACAAAACACATGTGTACTTGTTGGGCAAACTCCCATGAACCCTCCAGCACCCTGGTGAGGGTATAAAGCTGGTCCAGCGTTCCACGACCGGGACAAAAACCGCATTGTTCCTCCTAAATCCAAGGTTCGACTATCGGCCAAATTCTCCTCTCCAGTACCCTGGCATAGACTTTACCAGGAAGGCTGAGGAGTGTGATTCCTCTGTAGTTGGAACACACCCTCCGGTCCTCTTTCTTGAAAAGAGGGACCACTACCCTGGTTTGCCATTCCAGAGGCACTGTCCCAGACCGCCACGCGATGCTGCAGAGATGTGTCAGCCAAGACAGCCCCACAACATTCAGGGACTTGAGGTACTCAGGGCAGATCTCATCCACCCCTGGTGCCTTGCCAACAAGAAGCTTCTTAACTACCTCAGTGACTTCAGCTTGGGTGATGGACAAGTCCATCTCTGAGCCCTCAGCCTCTGCTTCCTCCACGGAAGGCATGCTGGTGGGTTTGAGGAGATCCTCGAAATATTCCTTCCACCGTTCAACGATATCCCCAGTTGAGGTAAACAGTTGCCCACCTCTACTGTAAACAGTGTTGGCAGGACACTGCTTCCCCTTTCTGAGGCGCCGTATGTTTTTCCAGAATCTCTTCGAGGCCAACCGATAGTCTTTCTCCATGGCCTCACTAAACTCCTCCCAGACCCGAGTTTTTGCCACACAACCACCCGAGCTGCAGCCCGCTTGGCCTGCCAGTACCCATCAGCTGCCTCAGGAGTCCTGCAAGCCAGCCAGGCCTGGTAGGACTCCTTCTTCAGCTTGACAGCATCACTTACTTCCGGTGTCCACCACCAGGTTCGGGGATTCCCACCTCGACAGGCACCAGAGACATTACGGCCACAGCTCCAAGTTCCTGCAATTTCTTTACCCTAGTGTCCAAGACATACTGCCGGAGGTCAGAGGAACAGCCACAAAGTCAATCATTGACCTCCTGCCTAGGGTGTCCTGGTGCAACGTGTACTGATGGACACCCTTATGCTTGAACATTGTGTTTGTTATGGACAAACTGTGACTTGCACAGAAGTCCAATAACAGAACACCACTCGGGTTCAGATCAGGGGGGCCATTTCTCCCAATCACACCCCTCCAGGTATCACTGTCGCTGCCCACGTGAGCGTTGATGAACACCAGTAGAACGACGGAGTCCCTGGTTGGAGCACTTTCCAGCACCCCTCCCAGAGACCCCAGAAAAGGCCCGTAAGCACAAATGACAGTGAAAGACCTATTTCCGACCCGCAGGCGCAGGGAAGCTGTGCGTGGAGGTGAGCCCAACCTCGGTACCAAGTCGGTACCTCTCAACCTCCCGCACAAGCTCAGGTGACATTCCACGTCCCTAAGGCCAGTTTCCGTGTCCAGTGATCAGGTCGTCGGGGCCCCTGCCTTCGAACGCTGCCTGATCCACATTGCACCAGCCCCTTATGATTCCTCCCGCAGATGGTGGGTCCACGGGAGGTCGGCCCCACGTTGCTTTTTCGGGCTGAGCCTGGCCCATGAGGGGAGGCAATTTCAGTATTTTGTATACATTTTGGTTGTTTTAGTTTTACTTAAAAATTTTGATTTTATTCTGATTTAAATTCAGGATTCAGGAGGAACAGTGTGGTTTTCGTCCTGGTCGTGGAACACTGGACCAGCTCTATACCCTTTCCAGGGTGCTGGAGGGTTCATGGGAGTTTGCCCAACCAGTCCACATGTGTTTTGTGGATTTGGAGAAGGCATTCGACCGTGTCCCTCACGACATTCTGTGGAGGGTGCTCTGGGAGTATGGGGTCGGCGGCCCCCTGCTTAGGGCTGTTCGGTCCCTATACGACCGGAGCAAGAGCTTGGTTCGCATTGCCGGCAGTAAGTCAGACCTGTTCCCGGTGCATGTTGGATTCCGGCAGGGCTGCCCTTTGTCACCGGTTCTGTTCATAATTTTTATGGACAGAATTTCTAGGCGCACCCAAGGACCAGAGAGTGTCCGGTTTGGGGACCATGCGATTTTGCAGATGATGTTGTCGTGTTGGCCTCCTCAGACCAGGACCTTCAGCGTGCACTGGGACGGTTTGCAGCCGAATGTGTAGCGTTTGGGATGAGAATCAGCACCTCCAAGTCCGAGGCCATGGTTCTCAGTCAGAAAAGGTTGGATTGCCCACTTCAGGTTGGTGGAGAGTTCCTGCCTCAAGTGGAGGAGTTCAGGTATCTTGGGGTCTTGTTCACGAGTGAGGGAAGGATGGAACGTGAGATTGACAGACGGATCGGTGCAGCTTCTGCAGTAATGCGGTCGCTGTACCGTCTGTCGTGGTGAAGAAAGAGCTGAGCTGTAAGGCAAAGCTCTCGATTTACCGGTCAATCTACCTTCCTACTCTCACCTATGGTCATGAGCTGTGGGTCATGACCGAAAGGACAAGATCCCGGATACAGGCGGCCGAAATTAGCTTTGTCCGCAGGGTGGCTGGGCGCTTCCTTAGAGATAGGGTGAGAAGCTCGGTCACTCGGGAGGAGCTCAGAGTAGAGCCGTTGCCCCTCCACATCGAGAGGAGCCAGCTGAGGTGGCTCGGGCATCCATTTCGGATGCCTCCTGGACGCCTTCCCAGGGAGGTGTTCCAGGCACGTCTCACCGGGAGGAGGCCCCGGGGAAGACCATGGACACGCTGGAGGGACTATGTCTCCCGGCTGGCCTGGGAATGCCTCGGGGTCCCCCCGGAAGAGCTGGAAGAAGTGGCTAGGGAGAGGGAAGTCTGGGCGTCTCTGCTTAGACTGTTGCCCCCGCGACCCGGCCCCGGATAAGCGGAAGATAATGGATGGATGGATGGATTTAGATTTTAAAAAGAAAAAAAAATGGGTTATGGTTAACTAAAACGTTTTCCTGATGCATAGTTCATATGAGATTGATATATAAGTGTATTATATGATACGATAGGAAATACAATCAGTGGTACAAAGTTAAGAAACTCAATAATCAGGACAAATCCGCAGCCTTTAGATGCTTTTTTGATGCCACTGTGACCTTTGAAGCGCTGAATTGATGTCACAGATCTCCAGTGATCCTGATCCTGCAGCTCACAGATACACTTCACCTTCAGTTCAATCAGGGTTCAGTCTGTTTTACACCACTTATACTGAGAAAATTGTTTAAAGATGGATTTTAAAGGTCATAATAAATATTTGCGGTGTAATCAAACTCCTTCATGGTTGTTTTATTGTTGTAGGCATGTAATCCTGGAGCACAAAAGAAACTCATCCCTAATAAAATTTGAAAGAGGCTTGTCACTGATCTCAAATTGAATCTGGCTCTTTGCCTCGACTCTGCAGTCAGTTGAAGAGGTTGCATTGGAAATTCAAATGCATGCTGTAAAACACTGGAGTGAAGGCTCATAATTCATGTTGTTTTCGTCTGGTGTTTCTATTCAGACACCTTGTTGAATGTCTTCTCGATGCTGGGAAGCAGAAGGAAGCAGCTGCTTTGGCCAAAGTCACCTATGATTTTATACAGGCACATAAACCAGAGCTTTATCCCCGGCTTTTCTCAATACAGGTAAATCTTTCTCTTTTGTGTTGTGTTATTCTCTCATTCTCTCCCGCTCTTTTTCAACAAAATATGTTTGTTGTTGTTTTTGTTGTTGTTGAAGTTATAGTTATGTTACCTATTGTAACTATATCCTCCTGAGACCCAGCTATGGAGTTTTTGTCTCTGTAGTGGACATTATGCTTTTTGCTGAATTTCTCTGAGACCTCACGTCCCAGTTTGAAGCCTGGATGTACTGTTCAGGGCTTTTCAGAGATACCAATTGTTTGGAAATTTCTCCATGAACACTCCCTCTACTCTGTCTTTAAATATGTGAATCCTGGTGTCCTCTACAGAGGAAATAGCATAACATATGAATAAAATACAATTTTTCAGAAATGTAATTTTTCCCTTCATTTTTTTTCTTATGCTCTAAACAATGTAATGAAATAAAAATAATAAAAAAACTAAATTCACAAAGCTTTTTTTCTGGTTCTCAGGAGGATATAACTATAACTATGTTAACTTTTATAGTATATTATAAAAATTATAGTAATAATATAGTAATGTTTCCCCCACAGGTTCGACACAACCTCATGGATGTCTCTGAAATGCTGAAAGATGGAAACTCTAAGTTGCTCGTGATGTACAAGATCCAGAAGCTTAAACAGTAAGGAAGATATTTCTCACATTAACAGTGCTTTTATCACTTGTGTTCAAATACAGCTGCATTTTGTCGCTGTACCTTTATTTGAGCCAATATTGTCATCACATCTTAACTTCTCCAGTGAAAACAACACATTTTGTGCAGCCTACGCTGTAAATAAACTGTAATCTCTTGTTCCATCAAGCCCTGTTTAAAGCTGCAGTGTGTTAGTAGTGAAAACCAGCTGAATAGAAAAAAATTATGATTGTTTCCAAACATGTTTCTTTAAAAAAGACTCGCCCAGTGTTTGGTCAAATGGTTGTCCTGTTCACATGCAGATTGCTCAAACAAACAGATCAGTGATTCGAAAGTGCTTTCACACATACAGTCATATCTAGAAAACTGCCTTTTTTCCCAATGTTTTATTTTATTTTGTTAACATAAAATAAAAAGTTTAAAAATATGTTACACAGGGTAAAAACTGCATTGCTGAGAGAAAGTTAAAGAGAAACTGAACTTCAGCACAAATCCAAATGTTTTGTGTACTTGATGTGAATTGCATTATATGCTGTAAATTGCTTGTAATTAAAGTCAAAGCATATCCGGGTTAGAAATTGTTTTAAATTCATGTCAATTTATGCATTTCTTAGAAACTGAACCCATGACTTGTCATTTCTAGCACCATGCTGTACTGTCTGAGCTACAGGATCTGAAATCAGCGAGACTAAGTGTGTGTGTTTGCATGTTCTTCACAGTGCGGTTGATGTTGCTGAAGTCAAGAGAGATGATGGAGCTACACTGAAGGAGATTTTCCTGCTGCTGAAGCACTCATCAGAGCCCAAAGCGTCTGACCTCCAGGCCTCCAGTCCTCCACCGGACATCCACAGATCCAGTGCTCCACCCAACATCATCTGTGAGTCCAGCGGATCCAGTCCTCCACCCTTCACCCAGAGCTTCAGTGCTCCACCCAGCATCCTCCACTCGAGTCCATCCTCCTCCTGCAGCTCCAGTGTTTGTCTGGACCACAACTCTCCCATCCCACTGACCGACAGGTGCGTCCAACACTGCAGCACTTCAGCACCCCAAGAACTTGTGCTTCCTTTGGTGAATCATTTCCTTTTAAAACAGGAAGATTTAAAAGACCCTTCCTGTTTTATAACAGGACTTTTATTATGTTTGGTTTATGGCTCACTTGAAAGATTGAGCATACGAGCAAAGCATGATTTGATACTAGATATTGCTTAAAATGTATTTATTTATTTTGTCAATAATGATGTCAATAATATTTTTGGTCCTGCAAAAAAAAAAGAATGTTTTAAATGCAAAAGACTTTTCAGTTTTTATGAAAAAAGTCTCTTCTGCTCATCGAGGCGGCATTAATTTGATCAGGCATGCACAAAAAAAAACAGTGAAATATTATTAGATTGTAAAATATATGATGCAGCATTGCAAATTCTTAAAGTGGTTCTCTATCATGTGACAAAAAGTTTAGGAAGTTTTGCTGCATCACAATCTGACTCTTCCCACTCTCTCAAACACAGAACATTATTCCTGTTCATCATCCTTTCTGTCAGAGTATGCACACACCTAAGCTCATGATAAACTTATGATCTTTTGTAGCCACAAAGCCAGTAGGAAGTGATTTAAGATATTTGTGTAATCATTATAACCCTCATGGTTTCAGGGTTGAGCTTCTGCTGGATCTGGCTTTCCTCTCTCTGCAATTACAGCAACATCAAACTGCATCCGACTGTCTGAAGGAGCTCCGAGCCACAGATGTCACCGTGAGACTCCGTGTTTCCTCACAAAGTGCTTCTTTCCTTTCTTGTGTTGTGTTGTTGTTTGTGTGACTCAGAGGTCTGGTGGTGTTTTCCTGAAGGTGGGTCAGCGTATAATGATGGAGTGTGTGCAGTGTGAGCTGGAGCTGAACAAACACAGAGAGGGAATGCAGAATTACTCCAGATCCAGTGTGGAGGTGCTGATCCTGTTATATTATATAGAGCATACTCTAAATATAGTAAAACCATATGCATATACAAACCATATATATAAATGCATGTTTAAAAGACTTAATTCAATATAAATTGAATATATTTGTTAATATCTTATGTAGTTGTGCTTCTCAATGAAATTATATGTTAAATTATTAGTTTTTATTTTCTCAATGATTTTTTAAAATGTATTTATATATATATATATATCTAAAACAAGACTATTTAAATAGTCATTTGATAAAGAAATATAATATGGAATAATCTATAAAATTATAATAGAATAAAGTAAAGAAATAGTTACTTAGGTTTTTAGAAACACCATTTCTGTGTAGTTTTAATTAATTTTAGTTTTTATTAATCGTAGTACTTTAACTTATTTATTTCACTTCTAATTCACTTTCACTTCATCATATATTTATATATTTTTTCAGCTTTTTTTCAATTACCAAAAACTATTTTTAATGGTGTATCCGAGCACAATAAATTAACTTCATGATTCAATTATTTTATTAATTAAATGTAATCAAATAATATAATAATATAATATAATAATAATATAGGCCAGGGCCCGGTTCCCCGATAACGCTCACTCTTAGCGCTCTAAGAAGATCTCGAAAGATATATCTTACCAAAATTGATTATGTTCCTAAGTGTGTTCCCCGAAGTGGTATGGCGTTATTTCCCTGTCAAACGTCCAGAGCGCATAATTGTATCGCAAAAGTACATTAATATAATGCGCGAGCGTGAATCTCTCTGCTCGCGCGCGGAACATAATGTGCGGGGCGCGAATCTCTCTGCTCGCCCGCGGAACATAATGTGTGGAGCGCGAATCTCTCTGCTCGCCCGCGGAACATAATGTGTGGAGCGCGAATCTCTCTGCTCGTCCGCGGAACATAATGTGTGGAGCGCGAATCTCTCTGCTCGCGCGCGGAACATAATGTGTGGAGCGCGAATCTCTCTGCTCGCCCGCGGAACATAATGTGCGGGGCGCGAATCTCTCTGCTCGCCCGCGGAACATAATGTGTGGAGCGCGAATCTCTCTGCTCGCCCGCGGAACATAATGTGTGGAGCGCGAATCTCTCTGCTCGCCCGCGGAACATAATGTGTGGAGCGCGAATCTCTCTGCTCGCCCGCGGAACATAATGTGTGGGGCGCGAATCTCTCTGCTCGCCCGCGGAACATAATGTGTGGAGCGCGAATCTCTCTGCTCGCCCGCGGAACATAATGTGTGGAGCGCGAATCTCTGCTCGCCCGCGGAACATAATGTGTGGAGCGCGAATCTCTCTGCTCGCCCGCGGAACATAATGTGTGGAGCGCGAATCTCTCTGCTCGCCCGCGGAACATAATGTGCGGGGCGCGAATCTCTCTGCTCGCCCGCGGAACATAATGTGCGGGGCGCGAATCTCTCTGCTCGCCCGCGGAACATAATGTGCGGGGCGCGAATCTCTCTGCTCGCCCGCGGAACATAATGTGCGGGGCGCGAATCTCTCTGCTCGCCCGCGGAACATAATGTGTGGAGCGCGAATCTCTCTGCTCGCCCGCGGAACATAATGTGCGGAGCGCGAATCTCTCTGCTCGCCCGCGGAACATAATGTGCGGAGCGCGAATCTCTCTGCTCGCCCGCGGAACATAATGTGCGGGGCGCGAATCTCTCTGCTCGGACGCGGAATATAATGTGCGGGGCGCGAATCTCTCTGCTCGGACGCGGAATATAATGTGCGGGGCGCGAAGCTCTCTGCTCGTCCGCGGAACATAATG
This sequence comes from Carassius auratus, assembly GCF_003368295.1. NCBI lineage: Eukaryota > Metazoa > Chordata > Actinopteri > Cypriniformes > Cyprinidae > Carassius > Carassius auratus. The sequence goes on from NC_039280.1 coordinate 680,964, forward strand.
TGCGGGGCGCGAATCTCTCTGCTCGGACGCGGAATATAATGTGCGGGGCGCGAAGCTCTCTGCTCGTCCGCGGAACATAATGTGCGGGGCGCGAATCTCTCTGCTCGCGCGCGGAATATAATGTACGGCATCTGGGCTCGCTCAGAGAGTATGCCTGCACATAAAAGGTGTTCAGTGCAATCGCGAATCTCTCCTCTTCGCTTAAAGTAAGTGTATATGTGCTTAGACTGCGTCCAGTGCGTTCGCGCATGGCCAAGTACTCTTCTCTTCAATTTATTTCTCTTTGCTCTTGGCATAAACGCTTTCAAAACAGCAACAACCAATCAGAAATAGGCTTCAACGACTGACCACTGAAAACGCAACATCGTACATGGAATATTATTGGTTATTGGCGAACATATTTTATTATCAGTTTTAAAATGTCCATAACATAAAATCATTGTTGTCATACCATAGTTTGACTTGTACTGCGCTGCGCTGATTTCTAAAGACTGCTGTACAGTAGGCCTAGTGTTTGGAGCTCAAACAACGCTAAGAGAGAGCTTACGAATGGTGCAGGGCCCGGTTCCCCAAAACAATCTTATCGCTAAGTAGTTCTTAACTTATTCCTTAACCTCTCTCTTAACCTTAGGGCACGATTTCCGACACGTTCTTACGCTAAGTATATCTTCTGTAAGTCACACTTTCGTAAGGTTGGTCTGGACCATTCGTAAGCTCTCTCTTAGCGTTGTTTGAGCTCAAGACTCTGTACAGCAGTTTTCAGAAACCAGCGCAGCGCGGTACAAGTCAAACTATGGTATGTTGACAATATTGTGGCACAACAATGATTTTATGTTATGGACATTTTAAAACTAATAATAAAATATGTTTGCAATGGATACAGGTCTATTTATGAAGATGACTTTATGTGGTATCAGAACTAATATGGTGGTAATTAGCCTAGGCTTCTTCGTAATGTAATTAAAGTGAATTGGCAATCACTTTTGATAATTAAAATCTGGCAAAAAAATTGGCTCTAAATGGCTAAGATCTATAAATGGGTAAGCATTGTGGTGTCCAGTAAGCGACTAACTATGGCAGCGATTCAACGTGTCCTTGTATTGAATCAAAGACAGAGCCGGACACGGAGCCATTTAGTCCATGTCAATTTTTTTATTCGGCAAAACTTAAGCCCTTTTGACATTTTGCCTCCCAAGACAACTCATAATGGAGCTGCTGGACCTGCTCAGACCTACGCTTGCCAGGCAAACGCAGGATTTTGCTTTAAGCCCTGAAGTCCAGCTGCTTGCAGCGCTAGGTTTTTTGCTTCATCGAGGTCGTGGCAGAGGGCTACGGCTTGATCAAGACCTCGGTGATGGAGGTGTGTCCACACTGTCACCAACGCCCTTCTGCACCATGCCGGGATTACATCCTGGTGGATGGCACATTCATCCCTATCACCAATCCATCAATGATTGATCAGGCGTAGGCTACTTATCGCGAAAGGGAGATGCGGCCATAAACGTTCAGGTTAGCTATAGTGGACCACAGGGGTGTGATATCTGACCTGGTGATGGCAAGGTCCAGCAAAACTTCAAGTTCCTCTGATGAGAGGCTTGGTGCCCTTTTTTTACGTTGCTTCCCCAGCATATTCTGTATCAACTCTCTCTCTCTGTTCATTGTAGATAGGTTGCTTTTTTATTGAAAACATAAACCAATTGCAATTAATACCGCATTAAACAGAAGTAACTGCAGCTGCTTGCCAATCGATTCTGATTGTAAAGTACCTTACCATTAATATAAAAGTGTATTACATAATTTTTATAAGTCGTTAAACCCATGTCAAGAAGCGGCACAAGTGGCACAACGGGATAAGGAGGGTGGATGATTAGCGAGGGATACCCGGTTCATCTAACCGTCACACAGAGTCGGCGTCAGAGCAGATCTACTGGAGGGGCATTGCATCATCGCCGAGGGGGCACTGTCGTTTGATAAATATTTTTTGACGCATTGGCAACATCATAGCAAGGAAATCCAGACCTAAATCTGAAAGACCTATATAGAATGACAATGAACGATTTAGACTTGGGTTTTTATCTAGAAGTAGAACAGAAGACAGCGCTGAAATTTGCTGTTTTGCTGACCGGATACGGCAAGAGTCAGTTAGCTTCAATGATCTATATAGAATGACATTCCCTAGAATGTTAGCTCCAATGATCTATCTATATAGAATGTCATTATATAATTAATTTTTTTATTTTCACCTGTCTTGATTCCTAATACAGTCCCTGACAAAAGTCTTGTCGCTTGTGTACAAATTGACCTGAAGTGCCACTGAAATATATTTCTAATCAAGATTTTTTTTTTTTTACAAGAAATGGCTCATTTTAATCCCAACAGCTTTTGTAATTATGTTTCAGTGCAAAACGAATTTCTTGGTAAAGCCCATTGAGTCAATTTTTGCAAAGACGTAAGTGTTGTCGCCTTGTCATATGAGCTTTCCCTTTGACTAATAGTGGATCAATTAGGTCCCAGGTGTGTATAAAAACAACCCCAGTACACTAGACCTTCACATCAACTGCAACTAGACCTCTCCAAACATGCCTAAGATTCACCCTGAGACTAAAGTTTTGATTATCAAGAGGCTGAAGACCAGATCCACTGCTGATGTGGCAGACACCTTTAATGTGTCTCAGTGTCAAGTACAGAGGATAAAAAAACATTTGAAGACACTGGAGACGTTTTTGACAAGCCCAGGTCAGGCAGACCCCGCAAGACAACTGCTCGAGAGGACCATTTGTTGGCTTGAAAATCCAAGGCCAGCCCATTTTCCACTGCAGCAGAGCTCCACAAGACCTGGTCACCTGAAGTCCCTATGTCAAACAGAACAGTTTGTCGGATTCTGTCTCGAAATGGCCTCCATGGTTGAATCAGTGCCCAGAAGCCAGCACTAAACAAAAGACAATTGAAAAACCGTGGCATTTGCCAAGGCCCACAGCCTGCTAAAAGGATGGACGCTGGAAAAATGTGGATTTTTCAGATGAATCTTCTGTTGAATTACACCACAGTCGCCGCAAATATTGCAGGAGACCTACTGGAGCCCTCATGGATCCGAGATTCACCAAGAAAACAGTGAAGTTTGGTGGCGGAAAAATCATGGTCTGGGGTTACGTCCAGTATGGGGGTGTGCGAGAGATCTGCAGGGTGGAAGGCAACATCAACAGTCTAAAATACCAAGAAATCTTAGCTACCTCTTATATTCCCAACCATAAAAGAGGCCAAATTCTGCAGCAGGATGGTGCTACATCGCATACTTCCATCTCCACATCAAAGTTCCTCAAGGCGGAGAAGACCAAGATGCTCCAGGATTGGCCAGCCCAGTCACCAGACATGAACATCATTGAGCATATGTGGGGTAGGATGAAAGAGTAAGCATGGAAGACGAAACCAAAGAATATTGATGAACTCTGGGAGGCATGCAAGACTGCTTTCTTTGCTATTCCTGATGACTTCATCAATAAATTGTATGAATCCTTACCAAACTGCATGGATGCAGTCTTTCAAGCTCATGGAAGTCATACAAAATATTACATTTAGATCTCACAGCACCACTACTTAATTTGCTGACATATTTTTGTATTTGCAGTAAATTTGTTAAATTTCTGTAAAGGCGACAAAAATTTTGTCTTGCCAAAATTGGACCTTTCTGTCTTGATTAAATGATAAATCTTTTTTCAGTGAAACTAATTTATTTCAGCGCATTAAACATAATTTGGGAGGGTTTTAGCTTTTCATATAAGCTATTTCTAACACCAATTGATTAATTAAAAGTCAGGTTAATAGCAGGTGTTTCTACAAAATAGATAAGTGACAAGACTTTTGTCAGGGACTGTACACAACAGATGACGATTGTTAGAATACGATTCCATATAAGGTTAGTATAGCCCAGTTCAGCACTTTGGGAATGGACAGCGATTCAAGTAGCACGTAGCCTATTCTCGCGTTCTACGAGTTCAGTAGCCTACATTTTTTGGAAACGCACGAGGAATTGCGGCTAACGTTTATAACCTTGCACGTATGAGTGCTTTTAAGAGCTAAGATAGGCTAGGCTACATCGTTATCGGGAAACCCGGCCCAGAACAGATAGCCTAAACAACAGAAAAAGACAGAAAATAATAATATAAATATAATATAGGCTAAATATAAAAAAAAACATAAAATATGCCTACAATAAATAGCTATGTATTTTTTTTTTACTTAAATAATTAACAAATTACGACGACAAAAATAAAACACTGAATCAGTTTGAAGCTTTGAAAAATCGGCAAAAAAAAATGTCCCCATCAGACAAAGTTTTTTCGTAAAGATGTTTCTGAAAACTTAAGGCTTTTTTCTTCATAAAACGAGTTGGACATCATCACACAAATGTCTGCGTATGGACCAGTTAAATCAGAAGACTAAAATTCGCCTGCAGAGAATAAGGATGTCACAACAATAATGAGCCACTCACACAAGGTATAAGGTTTAACTGATTTTTTTAGTTTTTGATTTGCGTAAAATGCAAATTTTGTAGAACTTGAGAAATAGATAAAGATAAAATAAAATACAGAAAATACAAAGTGTGCTTCAACAAATAAAATAATTTCTTTAAACACCGTTTTTTCTTCGGGTTTCAAGGACTTTAAATACTCTAAAGGACTCATTTTCTAAACAAAATAAATAAAGGACAAAAATAAATGTATATTCTGCTATTACTTCATGCTAATACTTGTTTTTAACCTGGTTACACACCTCCCAGCAGTTTATGCACGCACCAATCAGACATAAGCCTATATATCTTTACAGACAGCCAAGTATAAAACACAAATGCAGTTAGAACCCACAAACATTCATCAACAATTCACCTGCTTAGTAGGCCTTATGAAAGCCAGGGCTGGCTTCAGTAAGTGAACTGAACAAACGAGTTACCCTAAGAAGAGTTGCGGGCGACGAGTGTTGCTACTGAACCGTCTAAACTGTGTCCTTCCATTCGCTTGTGCATTTGCTAGCATTCGCAGAAGGGCCAGTTTGGCTTTCATAGACCATGGTGGTCTTGGCCGGAGTATCTAAGTCTGCTGATTGACGAGGCTGCGGAGGTCTAAACCATTTTCATAGACCCATTTTTTTTTTTTTTTAATTAGCTGCTAACGACTTTCTATAATATAGACGGACAAACTGTTCTTCGACTTGAAATGGATTTTGCGCACGCGACCAATAAGCATTCACCATGATGAACAACCCAAATTATGCATTTTCCCCATTCTTTTTATTTTATTTAATTTAAGTTAAAGTTTGAACATTTAAAATAAAAATGTTATGGCCTGTAGGAGGGGCATAAATGACAGGCGCGGGGGGGGGGATATACTATCAGTAGTATATTCTACTGATAACTTAAACTATGTTAAAATAAATGTTACTGTAATAATTTGAGGAATGTTTTATTTGCATAGAACGTGTTGTCTTTCTTAACGCTGTATTGCACCTTCGCGTGAAGTGGAAAATCGATTCATGAGCAATCGATGCCAACTAATTCAGCACCTTCACTCGGGACAGCGCTCTTGTGATGTCAGATGTAAGAGGCAGCGTGCTAAGAAGCTTCCTAAGGGACACTTCGGGGAACACACTTAGGAACATATTCAACTTTGGTAAGATATATCTTTCAAGGTCTTCTTAGCGCGCTAAGAGTGAGCGTTATCGGGAAACCGGGCCTTGACCAACCTTACGAAGTGTGACTTACAGAAGATATACTTAGTGTACGAACGTGTCAGGAATCGTGCCATAAGGTGAAGAGAGAGGTTAAGGAATAGGTTAAGAACTACTTTGTGATAAGAATGTTTTGGGGAACCAGGCCATAATCATTTTCAATTTGTTTAACTTGATTTACTAAAGTTAATAAAAAAACTGTAATACAAATTAATAAAAAAAATCTATACAGACATATAAAAAAATGGTTCTAGCTCAAAATAAAAGGGAAATATAGAAATAAAAATTATGCAAACTATTATTCAAGGCTGTGATAGATAGTACTGGCTGTCCTCAAGTATTCATAAATATCAAATTAGATATTATTATAAATCAAATCCGAAGCCAAAGTGAGCTGATAATCTTAAATGATGGATAATTCTAGTGTTTAAGTGACTGTTTACCAAAAGGCCAGCAGTGCTGAGAGCTCTTCCAGAAGAAGATGTGCTTCACAATGTCTAAGAGAGTGTCAGAAGTGTTGAGTGCAGGTCTTGTTTCTCGCAGCTGTGGTTGAGTGTAATCGCTCGTTTGGATGCGCTGCTGCAGACGTCACTGAAGGAAGCAGACGCTCGGGTCACTCAAGCGGTGTGTGTGTGTCAGTGGAACACATGTCTGCCTCTTCTCCAACACAACCTCCACAAGAGAGTCCAGAAACCCCTGCTCACCCTCGCTCGAGCGCTGGAGCACACACACAGGTCTGAGACATGCTCCCTTCACTCCAGCGCGTTTAGCACACTTGATACTGATTACTCTGGGAATATGAGCTCAGTTTTACAAAATTAGTCACGTGCACTAAACTCTACATCTTCTGCCGTGAAATGTTTTTTTGTGAGGAAGACACTTAAACATAAGTGTAAATATAATCACTGATTATCTGCCCCTCGCTACTAAACCTTCTACTAAAGGACTACTTTTGTGTTGCATGTGAGAAGTAAAGTTTTTTTGCTTCTGACAAACCATTTGTATATTCCTTTATTATTTTGATATTATTTATTATGGAAGCCCTTTTTTTCCACTAAATAATAATAATGAAAAATAATAAAATGTAAATGTGACTCTTTATCTCACAATTGGATGATATAAAGATTTAAAAAAAGCAAAAAATAATAAAAAAAAACTAAACAAAAATAAAGGCAGAATCACTGCCTTTTTTATGTTTTTTATTTATTCTTTTTTACTTTTTTTAAATGTTCTCATATTTGAAGTCATTGTGTTGTTTCCCTGTTCATCACTGTGAAGCTGCTTTGAATCTATATTAGATGTGGCTTGATTTAAAGTGGAGGTTGTTTAAACTGTGTTTGTGCACAGTTTGCTGCTGGATGTGTTGTGTCAGGTTCACACTGAGCTCGCTGTGATAGACGAGGAGGATGAGAAGCTGGAATCTGCCATGAAGCATCTTCAGAAAGCCCTTGAGCTGGATCCTCTGTCCCAGCACCTGTCCTCCTCCTTACAGCTCCTCCAGCTGCGCTCCTCTGTCCACAGCGCTCCCACACGAGCGGAGGAGCGCGCCGCTAAACTCATCCAGCAGGTGATGAGCGGCTCTCCTGCACACACAGACAGCTGACTGCTGAGGGCCCTTCACATCAGACAGACGCAGTGAGAAACTAAACATGTGTTTCTCAAACTATTTTTAAAATGCAGCACTATATGGTTGAAAACACTGGCTGGAGCCGTCTGTCTGATGCAGGTGTACAAAGACTAAAAATAAAACTTAACAGAGACGAAACAAAAGACTGTGTCCTGTATGAACAGCCCTTTCAGCAGCTCCCTGAAACAAAGCCTCATTAGCTCTGCATTCTCAGACATGACTGATGTAGATTATGCAAGCAACGCTGCATTCGACTTTGGACAAAATTGGAGGTGCGCAACTATTCAAAAGTATTCAAAAACTATTCAAAAGAATCAGTAAAAATATGTATTTTATTTAAATAACAGATTATGTATTTTTTTATCGAAATACATGCACGCCCGTTGAGCAGAAGAGACTTATTTTTTAACCCCAGATGTTGTATTTTGCTCCTGAAGTCGTCACATTGGATGTGTTAACACACTGTTGAGATGATCCCGAGTCTAGGCTCAGTATCAGAGCGCTGGTGTTCTGTGAGTACTGTACTGATCTTGTGATGTGATCTAAACAGGCTAAAGAGGCTTTGAGAAAGCGACGGCCGCTGCTGGTTAGTGCTGGAGTCGCTCTGGCACCCGATGCTTTCCAAACCGTCCTGGATGCTGACAGTGAAGTCAAAGGTTTCTGCATATTTTAATCTCACTTGTAGGACTTTATACTAAAACTGTCTTGATTACCACTACGACAGTATGATCAGTTTTCTTTCTATAGGTCATAATTGTACAGTAATTGTTAAAACCCATCGCTGCATCAACACTGAAATGTAGAACAGATTTAATAGTGTTTGATCTGTGCAGCTCTCAAACATCATTAGAAATCATTATAAAGTTAAGTCTTTTGCAAACATTATACTTTAAATTTTTGCGCTTGCATACATCTTACATAGGATGATTTGCACAATGATTTGGTTTTCTATCTTGCATGTGTTTGCACGATGAATAATTAATGTTTGCTTCATTCTTATATATATTTGACCTTCTAAAGTCATCTTTTTTCACCAGTGATTATTAGTAAGAGTGTTTGTCAGGCAGAGCATGAACAGCTTAGTTGTTTGGTGTATTAATAGAGCAGTATATTTCATTGACTATAACTGTATGATGGTAATATAATGTAGTTGTGGTTATGTGAAGTTAGTCATACTGTGATCAGGACTGAGCTGATTGTGTTTCTCAGATTATGGAGCTGGAGATCGTCTGGAGCTGCTCGCTGCTAAAGCCCAGCATCACAGCAGCTGTGTGCAGAAGGTCAAAGGTCATCTGGACGGACTTGACAAGAGCTCAGATGACAAAGAAAGGTGTGTGTTTTTATGCTTTATGATGCACATTTACAAGACGCTTTATTTAAAAAAAAAATTGAATAATGTTCACTAAGGCTGCATTTATTTGATTAAAAATACAGTAACATTTTTGTGACAATATTACAACTATATCTGTTTTCTGTTTGAATATCGGTTAACATTATACAATTTATATTCTGTTTATAATTTATTGCTGTGAGGTGCAATTGAATAATTGAAAGTACAAAAGAACAGAATTTATAAAAATAGAAACTATACATTTTGTAACAATATAAATGTCACTTTTGATCAATTTAAGTATTAATTATTTTTTATTCTACTTAGACTTCATTACAGTTTCCACTAAACTATTGTGCAGCACAACTGTTTTCAACATTGGTAATAATCAGAAATATTATCAGGATATTAGAATGATCATGAGAAAATTCAGCTTTGCATCACAGGACTAAATTACATATTAAAATATATTTACAAGGAAAACTGTTCTTTTGAATTTTAACTTTTGAACTTTATTTTTATCAAATAAATGCAGTTTTGATCAGCAGAAGAGACTTCTTTCAAAAACAGTATACAGTCTTATTATTGAGTTTATTTCACAGTGTTAACCTTATGTATGCATGATGAAATCACTCTGACAAATCAACATAGTTCTTATTTCTAAAAACTGTGCTCATATTTACTAACTCCCAAAAGCCATGTGTACTGTGTTCATTAAAATAAAGCAGGCTCTGAGTTCCCTCCATCAGCTTCACCCTCGAGTTCATCATCAGACATCTCTCAAGGCCAGGAACATACGGCCACCAGGACTTCATTATGATGGAAATAACTTTATTCTTTTCTATTTCCTTCCACAAAGAAGGAACATGTGAATAAACCAGTAAAGCTGAAGAAGGCATTCGTTATTTACTGTATTACTGTGTGACTGAGCCGAAGACGTCGAGGGAGCTGCGGATCGAAGTGTTCATTCTGTGATGTTTGTGTCTCTGTCAGGGTGAGATTATGGGCTTCGCTGGTCAAGACCGCCCGGAAACAGGAGGTTTTTGACGTGTGCCGGGCGGCCTGTCGCTTCTGTCTGCTGTATGATGACGGACGATGGAAAAACACCAGTAAGTGAGTCCCACGAGAGCCAGGGATAATGCAATGATTCAGAACTGATGTGTGTAATATTAAAATCATTCCAGGTTCCAGTGTTCAGACGCACTGTAGGGACTGTAAGCCGTTCTTTAGGTGATTTCCCTGAAGACTGAGACGCATGTTTGAGCGTCTCGAACACACTCTGGTTTGACAAGATCATTATTTGTGCAGTTTGGTTTGGTGACATACACTGAAAAAAACACCTTGGAGAAACATGTTTCACGATGAAATTGCAAGTAAATTATTAGAAACTTTTTATCTGACACTTCTGACTTTTTCTCAAAATTCTGAGAAAGAATAAATCACAGATGCAGGATATAAACTCAGAACAAAGAGACAGAAAATCAATTCTTGGGAATTGCCGAAATACTGCCATATTTCCACCGTGAAGGTTTGTGGGATGAGTTTTTCCGACTGAATCCTGTGTGATTACAGATGAACCCAAGAACAGAGCGAGTCTAGATCAGAGGAACCAGACCGAGCTCAACACACAGAGAGATCTGCTGCGTCTGCTCGCTGAGGTCCACTTCATCAACGCTGAGGTACAAACACAGTCTTTATCATCAAACACAGAGTCAATGATGCTTGGTTTAGTTCACCTAATCACCAGTGATCCCAGTGCAACAAACTGTGCTGTACTGAGGTTAAGGTTAGGCTTTGGGTTAGTATTCATGCATGCAATCATCTCTGGTTTACACTTCAGTAGTTCAGAGGAAACATCCTGTGTCAATTATACAATCATGATGACCGCTTCAGAGGTTATAATACAGATCTCATTATCATAATGCACATTAGATGTTGTTATGTTATGTTATGTAAGAAAGTGAGTTTTTAGCTATATGCCTGTCATGGTAGAGCAACAGTTTGAAGAGAATTGTCTTGTGACTATTAAAGTTAGTTAAGGCTAATTATATTGAAGAAAAAAAAAAATATATATATACATATATACATATATATATATATATATATATATATATATATATATATATATATATATATATATATATATATATTAGTTTAGGATTTCTCAAATTCAGCATTTACGGGAATGTTAAGCAAAAGAAAAAGTTGCTAGTGAAATTCTCAAATAATTACAAAGGAAGTGCATGTAACACATTGAATTAAACTTGAAATGTTAAAGTAAAAAAAAAGGTAGAAAGTATGAAATTTTTTTTCTTCTAGTCTTATATTTACCACTTTGAAGAAACAAAAATTACAGTGTATGATACAAAACTAATAATATCATCATGCATTTCTCAGCTGATTGTTCACAGTGTGTTGACAAATATTTTTAAATATGCAAATGAGACATTTCGATTAAATATGCACTAATTTGCATATATTTCCAGAAAAGCAATCTAAAAATTGTATAAAACCAGATTGCAAATTTTCGTCTGAATTTGTTGTTATATTAGAGATAACGTTTTTTCTTTTTTCAGAGGAGACAATTTTCTCCATGTTTTTACGAATAAAATGTTAAATATAAATCAATCTGAATGATATATGAACAATGAAAACCTTCAGTATAAAGATAGATATTAAGAATAAAACAGTAGATGTGCATGTAAGTGCATGTGAAGTGGGGAAATAAAACCTCATAACCTTTAAAGATATAGATTGGAATTAAAATCTACAAATGCAATAAAATAAAAACTTAAATGTGCATAGAATTATTATTATTATATCGAATGCTTGCTTACCACTAATATGAAGGAAAACATGTCACTCGGGTAAAATAGATGAAAATCTCAAAACAAGTGCATGAAAAACATGTAGTATCTCGCCTGAAACTGGCTCTACATTTCTTGTATGTAATGTCAACATTTCTGAATGTCAGCAGACTTCAGCATGTTTCTGTAACGCCTGCGTCAGACCTCCAGGATCACGAGTGTGTGATGATGATGATGATGATGATGATGATGTGTTCAGAGACGCGTCTGCTTTGAGCTGTGGAGAGAGATTTGGGCACGAAGCATTGAGAAGCGATGACCTTGACAAACACAGAGCAGTGTCTCTTTGATCTCACAGAACATGTTTCCTCTCTTTTCGGAGGATAGATTTTTCTAAAGACGTGCTTTTAATTTGATGCACGTGTCGTCGGGGGAAGACTTTCACTGTTCTTCAGCGGAGGAATGATCTTCACAAGCCTCCAGAACATCTCACATCTTCTGAGGAGCCTTGATTTCTGCACATTATTTCTTATGTGCCTGTATGCATCTGTTGTTAAAGACTTCTAGAGACTTCTAGATGCATAGCACAACATTTCTAAAGTAAAAACAATAACAATGGCATCCCATAAAGCACAGTATCATGTCGTCTAGGTAACCATCCTTAAACTCCGCTCTGAGGGGGTGGAGCTAAACGGCTCTGCTGTAGCACCTGATGAGAAACAGACACGCCCACCTGAAGACCACACCCCCTGGACCCTGTACAGGTGAGTTTCATCACAGTTACACATATGGTTTTAAGTTTAGACTCATTTTACTCATGTGACTTGCTAATGTGAGTTGCATCTTTGGCTCTGTATTACGCACATTCATGTCCCAGACTGATAGAGTGTGTTGAATGTTGAGCGTGTAATATGATGTGGACCTGAACAGACGAGATAATCACAGAGAGCCGCTCTATTCCACATCCCAGCATGCATCTAATGACTTTCTCATATTATAAGCCGCATGAAACAATAATCTTGACTCTCTGTGCGTCACCAACACATGCTGCTTTAATACAGTCGGCCGTCTGAATGAATCAGATCCAGCTTTATTATGATTGTGCAGAGCATACAGAGTCAGTAAGTTTCAGCAGCGCATTTAAAGAAATATTACAGTGCAAGTGCATAAAAGTAAAGAAAAGAATCTTAAAATCCATCTTAAACATCAATATATTAGTCAAAGTATATATTTAAATAGTAAAATAATGCGGAATAGTTAAATAGTAAAATCAAGTCTTTAGATTAAGGTTGAGTGGATCCTGCTCTGCATCAGATGATTTTTTTTTTTTTTTTACAAAAGTGTTGAATTATTTACTGACCTGAGCAAATATGTGCCAAATTACTATGCATTTATACTATTTTTAAAACTTGATTGCAAATTCAAAAGATGTTAAATATGCAACAAATATTTGCTATAAACTGTGATTTGGTTAGTACAAATGATATGTAAATTAATATAAATTAATTGTTTTAGAGCAATATAAATGTAATGTATTGTATGCATAATAATATTTTAGGTAGTTTTTAATTGTTATTTAAATATATACTTCAAATATTTGTATTATTATTTTGTGTTATGTTTTTTATTATTTTATTTAATTGTTTTATAATTCTATAATTCAATTTTTAATTTCTGTAATCGTATACATTTATTGGTGGTGTTTAAGTTGGTCCTCTCTACCACTAATAAATCAAATGCTAATAAAATAATAATTGTATTACTGTATCAACAGATTTGCTTTAAAGTTGCTGTGGATAAAAGCGTCTGCTAAATGTTTAATGTAAATGTAAAACTGCCGTTATCCATCATTGGTTGTCTGTTTTGTCTCTCCTCAGTGATTGGATCACAGGTTTATCGGCTTACGCCACTGGTGGTTTCCTGCGAGGGGCGGAGCTAGGGGCGGAGCTGCGTGAGGATTGGCTGGTGGTTAATGCAGCTGTATATCTGTGGAACTACAACAGCTGGCTGCTGTCCAGCGGAGGACATCGTCTCCTTCTGCCCACCTTCAGACGTCTGCTGGAGCTCCTCAGACAGACAGGGCATGCTGGGTAACAGATGCAGCTAGCTCACTTTAGTAGTCAGTCCTAGTGCTAATAGTGACTGCTGCTGACACCTATGGGACACTGTAGATGGCCACACGTCACATCCTTTAACTATTAAACATGAGTGTGTGTGTGTGTGTGTGTGTGTGTGTGTGTGTGTGTGTGTGTGTGTGTGTGTGTTTTTATTGTATTTATTTTTTTCTGTATTTCACAATTTTATAATATGATAATTTTATATAATTACTTTAATTATTCTATGATATATAACTATTCTATGTATTATTTAATGTTATATAATTATTATATTATTTTTTTAATTATTTTAATAGGGGATTTAATATATTATTGTATTACTTTATTTGTTAACATTCATTTTACATTGTGCTCCAAATATGAATTATTACTCAAATCATGTCTTTTTGAAAAGAGCTTTTTATTTTATTTTATTTTATAGTTTTGTATATTATTATTATTAAATTATTATCTTTAATTATTCTATAAATATATACCTATTCTATATATTATTTAATTATTATTGATTATTATATTATAATTTTATAATTGAGTACTTTTAAATGTTATTTTAGTGTAGTTATATTATTTAGATTATTTTATTTTATTAATATTTAATAATTTTACATTATTTGTTTAGTTTACTATTTGAATATTTTATTTATGTTCTATTAGCAATGTTAATATGATACATTATTATTTAATTGTTTTAAATTATATATATATATATATATATATATATATATATATATATATTTTAATAATGAAAATATTTGAATATTTTAATCTGTGATCACATGTATGTGTTGTGTGCTGTGTTGTGTTCAGGGAGCTGGTTCTTGTGGCGATGCTCTGTGACGCTGTGGCTCAGGGACTCATCCAGCCGTGGTGTGGAGCATCTGTTCGTGTCGATCAGGAATCACAGGACGCTGGGAAGGAAGCTGAGAAGACGCTTCCAGCCGAGAAGACAAAGAAAGTGCGAGGGAAGACTGTGGAGAAATCCGTCTCGACCATCGGCCCTCAGCTGGACGCAGCTGCCATGCAGGACGTCAAGAAAGCTTTAGAGGTGAGCGACTGTCTCTCAGTAAACACAAACACTGCTTATCCACACACACACACACCTGGGAACGACACCTGTGCAGAGCATTGTGGGAGATCTCAGACCGTAATTAGGCTGTGTAAATAAACTGATGAGGGGCTCAGAGGGTGCTCTGGAGTAATCGTTAAACCCTAAATGCATCGTTAGAAGAAAGATTTATGTGTTCACCTGCAGGACATACAGCAGATTACACCTTTAACTCGATTCAAGCGAAATGTGATTGTAATGTAAGGATTTGATTGTGCTTTATTGTACACTTTATGACTTCATTTTTTTATTTTTTTATTAATTTATGATTGAAATAATTACAAAGGCCAGAAAAAAATTGTCAATGACTTGCTGAAGTGCACGAAAACCAGCTGTGTACTGGACCCAGAAATAACGTCTCTATCTCTCTCTCTTTCTCTCTCTACTGTATATAAAGTGTATTATATTATTATGTGGAGTATAATATAATATAATATAATATAATATAATATAATATAATATAATATAATATAATATAATATAATATAATATAATATAATATAATATAATATAATATTTATTATATCCTAGTTGTCTGTCTGGAACGCAGCATTAGGTTAACATCAATAAACGATTGTGAAGAGTGAAGAGTCATTCTATAAGGGGAGATTTCAGCACTTGACAAACGGACAGCGACTCCTGAGGAGCACTTAAAGCACAGCTATATATATATATATATATATTAGGGCCGGGACTTTAACGCATTAATTGAGATTAATTAATTACACAAAAAATAACGCGTTAACTAAGATTAATTAATTACAGAAAAAAATCCCGCATTTTTAATAACTTATTTTTGCACCGTGGAACGTTTCTCACTGGATGAGTTTCGGCGGACCGATTATACTGGAGCACCAAGTAGCGTTCGCACATCACTGCCAAGGGGCAAGGAACTCGACCGGAAGTTGAAGTCGGGTGGGGGCTGCCATCTTTTAGCAGAACTTCACTTGCGTTAGCATTCCCATTGACTCCCATTCATTTTGGCGTCACTTTGACAGCGAATAACTTTACATCTGAGGCGTTTAAAGACTCCGTTTGTCCATTATTTATTTCTAAAGATACACGACAATGTATAAAGGGCTCCATTACCTTCTATGTTACATTATGGCCCCGTAGAAACAGTTTTTGTAAAAAATAGGCTAATGATTGCATCATAACCACTCGTCTCTCTGTCGCATTACCGTACTTACAGGAGGAAAAGCTCGCAGGCAATTAACTTAATATGGCGTACTGGCGTTACATTTTAAAATACTATACAAAATAATTAATCAGAATACTTACTCCTGCTCACTCACGCCAAAGAACTCCCCGCTCAAGCTCGCCGTCTCTGCAAGATTAACGATGGCAGTTTGCACGCACAGCTACTAGAAGATTTACATCTGTCAGACAGGTTGCTGACGTCGTCAAGCTTCGTTTGAGTCTGCGCGTCAGAAACGGAAGTGCTAAAAAACGCTAAAAATGGGCTTCACTTGTCTCAATTGAGTTCCAATGGGGTCGCTGTGTCCATTTCTTTTACTGTCTATGATCACTGCAGCACATCGAGCCTCAAGTATCACCTCAACGCAAAACATATAGCAGCTAGCGTGGACTTTACACTTCATGTTGAACTATGTATTATTTTGTTGGTGCAACAGTTTAT
>NC_039280.1:707309-712309 GCF_003368295.1 Carassius auratus
TGTTACTTTTGCGTTACCTTTTTTAATCTGGGCGGGGCTTGCTTGTTTGTTTTTTATATAAACATTTATATTTGTAGCAAATGTAAAAAAGCCCTTTCTCTCTGAAAGTGTAGTGAATGTGTCTCAGGCTGAAGGAAGTGTAAGTTCTGGTCTGTAGAGTAGAGAGAGCAGCTCAAACTAATCACATGAAGAATACAATGAAGCACAAGTTTTAGTACATCTAAAGTCATTTTGCTAATTAGTATGGTTGAACTGGATTATCAAAGGTCAGCAGCAAATACATTAGTTAATAAAATGGTATTAAATACGTCGTATTTAACATATTTAATTATTGCAGGTTGCCTGCATGTGACTGTTTTTATTGATTTTGAGAAACACTAATTGTGTTTTTGAGTAAACACATGTTCATATTGAGTCTAGATCTACAGTGAGATCATGTTCACACACAACACTCTGATCTCTGTCTCCATGGCAACACCAGAACTGTCACTCAACACATGAGAAACAAAGTAACTGGAGATACTTATTTGAAAAAGTAACTCCGATAATTCCTTCTGAATGAAAAAGTAATGCATTACTTCACTAGTGACTCGAAAAAAGTAATCATACACTGTAACTTGTGTTACATTTGTGTCATTTCTTCATGTGATTAGTTTGAGCTGCTCTCTCTACTCTACAGACCAGAACTTACACTTCCTTCAGCCTGAGACACATTCACTACACTTTCAGAGAGAAAGGGCTTTTACAGTTGTAAAAAAAAAATAACTTTTTATATTAAAAACAAACAAGCCCCGTCCAGATTTTAAAATAACTCAAATGTAACGTAGCATCACTTTCCATAAGAAGTAACTAAGTATCGTAGTCAGTTACTTTTTTAGGAACTACTGCAACATTGTGATGCATATCTTTTAAAAGTAACTTTCCCCAGCACTGGTCACATGTGTCGCTGTGGAATTCAGGTATCCATGGCAACCGCACAGGAAGTGATGAATGATTGGGCAGAAGGTCAAGAGGTGCGATCCGCCGGCTCCAGAAAAGACAAGGAGAGACCAGACGAGAAGAAGAGCAAACAGGTGAGACTAGTGTTCACCGATCACTGTCTTCTTTGGAAGGACTGCACAACTCTCATTACATATCAGTTACATACCGTATTGTCCGGACTATAAGTCAAACTTTTTTTCATAGTTTGGCTGGTCCTGCGACTTATAGTCAGGTGCGACTTATTTATCCAAATTAATTTGACATGAACCATAAGAAATTAACTAAAAATGAACCGAAAGAAAACATTACCGTCTCCAGCCGCCAGAGGGCGCACTATGCTGCTCAGTTCTCCTGTAGTCTACACTGAAGACATAGAGCGCCCTCTGGCGGCTGGAGACGGTAATGTTTTCTCTTGGTTCTAAATGAAAGCGACTTAGTCCAGTGCAACTTATGTAGGTTTTTTCCTTATCATGACGTATTTTTACTTTTTTCAGTTTTTTACTTTTTAAAAAGTCAGTGTCTATATAAACAAACTTAAGAATTTGACTAGAAAAAGTCAGTTTATGGTAACATTTAACAGTTAATTTAATTTGTGTCCTACAGTGGGGCATGTGGTCACAATAGAAAGAGTATGTTTTCACAATAGCTATTTATTCACTTTTCAGCACTATATTACTATAGTTCTATATTTCAGCACAGTCTGTTAAATAATGATTAGTAAGTGATACAGTCAGTTAAAAATAATTCTTCAAATAACTGTAAAATAATTCTTCGAAAGAATATGTAACACAAAGGTAACACAAATTTCTGACTACTGTGGACAACAGAAAGTGTAATTATTTTTTAAGTCTCTTCTGCTCACCAATGCTGCAATATTTTGATCAAAAGTATTGTAAAAACTCTAATATTATTAAACATTTTTATGATTTAAAAGAATAATAAATAATAATGTTTTCTAGTTGAATATATTTTAAAATGCAATTAGTATAACAATTAAAATGCTGATTTGCTGCTCAAGAAGCATTTCAGATTATAATCAATGTTGAAAACATATTTTTTTTGTGTAAACCATGATACATTTTATTTTTCAGGATTCAGGATTGGTAATTTATCATATTTTCATCAAACATATTAAGCAGGAGAATTTATCTAAATATCATTGCATTAGATAAAAATTATCTAAAAAGTAGTTTTTTTTATAATTATTTTACAATATTATTATAGTTTAATATTTTGAATCCTACATTATAAATGTCAATAATGTCAATTCTGACCAAAGCAATGCTTTGCAGATAAAGACATCTTTGATCTTCAGTGTATGTGTATATCCAGTTATGCATGTGTCTCTGTTCTGTCTGTGTCTGCAGCCGTCTCCTGTGGAGGACCGAGCCAGAGCTAAAGCTGCAGACGTGTCTCTTCCCATCAGCCCCGAGCACTGGGCTCAGTTCCAGTGTCCAGAGGAGCTTCGACAGGCCTTCCTCTCGGACACCGGTCCTTACAGCATCAACAGATCATCCATCAGCGCACAGGTCAGCACATCTCTGTTCAGACAGCACTCGTCTCAGATAATCAGAGATTCTGAGCTGCATGACGGAGAAGAGCACATATTGATCTCTAGAGTGAAACACTATTATCTGCAGGGGTGGATCTAGAAACATATTGATGGGGTGGTGAGAAGGGGGCAGGGATTTTTGAGGGGTGGCAACATATGGCAGATATATATATACTGAATTTAGTCACAGTTATCACAGTTTGATGATAAATATATGTGCACACTACAAAAGGACACAGGCTGCCATTTACAAACTTAATCTCATGCAATCAATGTCTTGCATTTGAAACAGTTCACATAAGGAATAAGCACCACACACTCACTAATAGCAGAGCGTGACACAGCAACACTATTACACACAGACACGGTCAGCAACCCAATGAGAATTTTTATTTAATCTGAGCACAGATATTGACTCGTATTACTCGTATAATACTTGTATACTCTGCAAAAGTGCTTTATCCGTACTCAACTCTAGTAATAACAACACCTTCAGGGCCGCTGCTGGCCAAATGTGTGTCCTAACCAGGATTGTATTGTTTTGCCCCCCTTCCTCAAATATGATGATGAAAAAAACAGCTACTATAGGGGTGAAAAATTAATAATAATTAAAATAAATGATTATTTACAAATCACGATTGTAGCTCTCGACATTTACCTGTATAACTTTATTATGACTCTAATTTATTTTATAGTCTCAAGCATTCAGAAATCATGCAAAAGGAAACCAAGCAGTTTTACTATGATAAAACCATGGTTTATTTCTGTAAGGGTTGTGATGTGCACGTTTTTTTTTTTTTTTTTTTTTTTTTTGTTGAAGAAATTATAAAGGCTGTGTCATCTATAGCAAAAAGGTGTCCAAAAATGAAAGATTTAATGAATATTTGAATTAAATGTTTGGTCAGTTTCCTAAACAAGGATTTGATCGTCCTGTAAGTGTAACAGCAGCAATCACATGGCATTTGTAATAACATCTACATAACATTGTTTATTTTGAATTTGCCTACATTATGTATTGTAACAGTGTTATTATTAACCAATCATTATTGCCTCATTATTTTTTTATATAATGCAGTTTAAGTCATTTTAAAGGCTATTGATGGCTTAAGTCTGTTTTTATAGCAACAACAACAACAACAACAACAAAAAAATATTACATTATTTTAATACTTTGTAAATTATTATTTGAAGTAACAAAACCATGGTTAATTTGCAGTTACCATGGCTACAAGAACAATGATTTGTGGTGTTATTGTCAAAACCATGGGTAATTTTCATAAGGGAACCTGAAAAAGAAAAAAAAACTTTCACAGGAAGGTGTCTGAAAGTGATAAAGTGATAAACGGGCCTCATTTTTACCTAAATGATTTATACTTTATTTTAATATATATTAAAAAAGTATAAGGTGTGCATTGTAGCTGACACCTA
Organism: Carassius auratus; assembly: GCF_003368295.1. Classification (NCBI taxonomy): domain Eukaryota; kingdom Metazoa; phylum Chordata; class Actinopteri; order Cypriniformes; family Cyprinidae; genus Carassius; species Carassius auratus. The sequence goes on from NC_039280.1 coordinate 711,271, forward strand.
AATGAACAGATTACGATTGTTTTATGACTTCAAGTCTTTCTCCTCAAATGCTATTGAGCTTTAAATTAGCGTTTGAGCCCATGTGTAAGAGTAGCACAATTTATATATGATTTACAGATTAGGCTATTTTAATAAATATCAAACATTCAATGCAATTGTGCATTATAGCTGACACCTGCATGAACAATTGAGGCAAACATGAGGTGCGAGGGGTCGCGAGCGCGGATGGGAGAATGGAGGAAGTTTTTTTTTTTCTTTTTTTCTTTTTTTTTGGAGCAACTGGGATGGTGCCCCCTCTGGGAGTTGGTGCCTTAGGCAGATTGAGTCAGTTCGGGAGTTCGGAGCGGGATCGCGAATCATTTGAGTCAGTTTGGGGATCGCGAATCATTTGAATCAGTTTTGGGATCGCGAATCATTTGAGTCAGTTCGGGAGTTCGGAGCGGGATCGCGAATCATTTGAGTCAGTTTGGGGATCGCGAATCATTTGAATCAGTTTTGGGATCGCGAATCATTTGAGTCAGTTCGGGAGTTCGGAGCGGGATCGCGAATCATTTGAGTCAGTTTGGGGATCGCGAATCATTTGAATCAGTTTTGGGATCGCGAATCATTTGAGTCAGTTCGGGAGTTCGGAGCGGGATCGCGAATCATTTGAGTCAGTTTGGGGATCGCGAATCATTTGAATCAGTTTTGGGATCGCCAATAATTTGAATCAGTTCGGGAGATCGGAGCGGGATCACGAATCACGAAAGATTCGCGCTGGTAAATTTTCAAATTGGCTATAACCTTTAATTCGTTCCTGCCAACTGGGGTGGCAGCAGGGGTGGCAAGGCTTTCTTTTAGGGTGGCATTTGCCACCCTATGCCACCCCGTTAGATCCGCCCCTGATTATCTGTGACTTAAAACATCTTCCTCATCGATGTAAGAATCATCTCCCTGAACAATAACATCACATGAGTAAAATATATATAATTTTTTTTGCATTGTGAAAATATTTTCCTGAGTTTTGAACACACAAATCTTTTTGCAAGTTTATCATAAA
>NC_039280.1:717309-727309 GCF_003368295.1 Carassius auratus
CTGAACTCCTGCATCTGGGATACAGAACACACTCCGCCGAAGCCAGGCTTGAACATGCAAACACACTCAGGTGAACACGCCAACACACTCCGGTGAACACGCCAACACACTCATGTGAACACGCCAGCACACTCAGGTGAACACGCCAACACACACAGGTGAACACGCCAACACACACAGGTGAACACGCCAACACACTCATGTGAACACGCCAACACACACAGGTGAACACGCCAACACACTCATGTGAACACGCCAACACACACAGGTGAACACGCCAACACACTCATGTGAACACACCAACACACTCAGGTGAACACGCCAACACACTCATGTGAACACGCCAACACACTCATGTGAACACGCCAACACACTCAGGTGAACACGCCAACACACTCATGTGAACACGTCAACACACTCAGGTGAACACGTCAACACACTCATGTGAACACGCCAACACACACAGGTGAACACGCCAACACACTCATGTGAACACGCCAACACACTCAGGTGAACACGCCAACACACTCATGTGAACACGTCAACACACTCATGTGAACACGTCAACACACTCAGGTGAACACACCAACACACTCATGTGAACACGTCAACACACTCAGGTGAACACGCCAACACACTCAGGTGAACACGCCAACACACTCATGTGAACACGTCAACACACTCATGTGAACACGTCAACACACTCATGTGAACACGTCAACACACTCAGGTGAACACCCCAACACACTCATGTGAACACGTCAACACACTCAGGTGAACACGCCAACACACTCATGTGAACACGTCAACACACTCAGGTGAACACGCCAACACACTCATGTGAACACGTCAACACACTCATGTGAACACGTCAACACACTCATGTGAACACGTCAACACACTCATGTGAACACGTCAACACACTCATGTGAACACGTCAACACACTCATGTGAACACGTCAACACACTCATGTGAACACGTCAACACACTCAGGTGAACACGTCAACACACTCAGGTGAACACGCCAACACACTCATGTGAACACGTCAACACACTCAGGTGAACACGCCAACACACTCAGGTGAACACGCCAACACACTCATGTGAACACGTCAACACACTCAGGTGAACACGCCAACACACTCATGTGAACACGTCAACACACTCATGTGAACACGTCAACACACTCAGGTGAACACCCCAACACACTCATGTGAACACGTCAACACACTCAGGTGAACACGCCAACACACTCATGTGAACACGTCAACACACTCAGGTGAACACGCCAACACACTCAGGTGAACACGCCAACACACTCATGTGAACACGTCAACACACTCAGGTGAACACGCCAACACACTCAGGTGAACACGCCAACACACTCATGTGAACACGTCAACACACTCATGTGAACACGTCAACACACTCATGTGAACACGTCAACACACTCATGTGAACACGTCAACACACTCATGTGAACACGTCAACACACTCAGGTGAACACGTCAACACACTCATGTGAACACGTCAACACACTCATGTGAACACGCCAACACACTCATGTGAACACGTCAACACACTCAGGTGAACACGCCAACACACACAGGTGAACACGCCAACACACTCATGTGAACACGCCAACACACACAGGTGAACACGCCAACACACTCATGTGAACACGTCAACACACTCCGTTGGACATGCAATACATTCAGGTGGACACGCAAAAGTGACTTAAAAAAAAATCCTTAAAAGAAATCTTAATTATTCCAAACTTTTTACTGGCATTGTGTATTTTTCGGGGGTTTTATAATTTTATTTATTTCTGGTGACTTTTGGGTAAAATATGGCTTGTAAATATTCATGACCTATTTGAATCACTTTTCAGACTTTACGCTGTAATAATCCTCTTGTGTGACAAATTAGTTTTTAAAGCCTCAAAATCCCATGTGCACTCATTTAATTCCATGTCTGTCAGTTATAAGAGTAATTTCCCTGAAGTGAATACATGCTGCTGGAATCAGATGTGTGATTTGTGTCTCTTTCATCAAGAATCCTGGCTGTTCACTCATCGAGTGCAGAAGAGAAACAGCGCCACCTTCTGGACGCGTTCAGTCTGATGAAGAGCGCTGTCTCTCTGCAGGAGCACGTTCTCACTGATGTCCTCAATGTTCTTCCACCTCACGAGGTAACAGATGTTTTTAATTATCACTTCTGTACAGATGATTGTTTTAGTTTGTCTGTGCTGATTTCGGACAAAAATCTGCAGAATTTATCCCAGGGGGAAATTAATGACACACTTCACCTTGAGTCTAGCTCATTAGTGTTTAGTTTACACTAGTAATAAATGACAACACGCACACACAGTAATACAGTATTATTATAAAATATTATTCACAATGAAATTTATCTATCTATGCACACACACATTTATACACACAGTAAAACAGTAAATATTGTGAAGTATTATTAAAGTATAAAATAATGATTATAAAAAATATCTCTAATAATAATTAATTCTAAAATATTTCATAATCTATTTTTATTTATTATTCTATTTTATATGTATTTCTAATCTGTTTTCCATTTTTATATTTTAGAGACATTGATTTTATATTAAATAAAAAAGTAAAAGTATATTTAAAGTAAAAAAGTAATACTGTGAAATATTATTTTAATTTAAAACAAATAATAAAAAAATTGTTTAAAATTTTTTCTAAAAATAGACATAATTTAGTCATATAAATTCTCTCTCTGTTCTATTAGATATTTACTTTATTTTAAACAATAATATTCATATTTGTAATATAATAATATTAAAACTATTTAAAATACATTTCCAAATGTAAAAATATATTATATTTTGGAGACTTTGCATATTAATTTAAATGTCTTAATTATCTCTCAGAAGCGTGTGACACGAATCTCCTCCACACCTCCGATAATCTTGTTTGTTTGTCGTTTGCCGTTCCTCCACATGCGGTAATGTGAACTCTAAAGGACAAAACACACACGGTTTGTTTCCAGAGGAACAAACGCGATTAGCAGACAGTAAATGTGATTTGGTGTGGCGTTCATTAAGCTCGCTGTGAGACGAGCCGGTGGTTTTCGGTGCTCCTGTCAGGTTCAGCGTGCCAAACAGCACACGGCTCCTCTAAACGACACGCTAATTCATTTTGCCTCACGCTGCATTATGGATTTTCATTTTCCCAAACGGATTATCCCATTGCAAAGCTCTCTGCATGCTCATATTTACGAAAAGAGGGCAATGAACACATTGACCAAATGTTGAAATCTGAATTGCTAAAGTAATTAGCCTCTTGTGCTGTTTGCACTCTTTCCATTTGAAGGATTAGTTTATGCTAAAATGGTCTGTCGTCATTTATTCACCTTCCAATCCTGTCAAACAGAAGATATTTTGAAGAATCTCCAAGCTATGTCAGCAGCGTGCCGATATACAGCTCTATCTCACGTCTACAAGTGTGATATTGCATTTATACAACAGTTCTACGGCACAAGTGTGTACATATGTTAAGAACAACAACACAGTATCTTTAAAAACCCTCTATTGAATCCTTCTGCCACAGATTTTATACTTATTCAGAAACGTCGCTCTAGAACTAGTAGAGAAGGAGCGTTGAGTTGCTTCATTGAAATTCATTGCTGTATAATGTAGAGTATTATGAGAGAGATATGGACTGCATCTGATACAGCGTTCATTCTTCAGATCAATCTCATATTATCAATAAACATTAGTTTGAATATCTGCTGAGGAAAGCGATATCTTTGTCGTAACATTGATATCCTTTCGTCTATTAAGGGTGCATTTGTTTGCTGTGTCAAACTGTTGTTGAAACTAAAAATAACTTCTGTTTATGGCATTTTTCAGTATAAAAGTCTTTATTGCTGATATAAAAACAGTCTCTTGTCTACATCTAAAGGATGATCATATAAAAAACAATTTTCTTCCCCGGAAATGCATTTTGAAATATATTTTGTTATGTAAAGGTTGACACTTTTCATTAAAACATATATTTAGCATATATTTAAACTATATTTTGGCCAAAAACAACTTGCTGTGTGGCCAGTAAATTATCGTTTTGGGGAAAGATCCCTTCAGATACAGTGAAGTGCTGTTTGTTTGCAGGTATTCGTCTGTTGGATCCTGCATTCTTTATAAATCCATGTTATTGGGCTTAATTGCAGTGATTCATCAGTGCCTGTTATTTAAAAAAAATGTTTGTTGTAATTTTCCTCGGAATGTAATAACTCCATGATGCAGCGCTTGATGAGTAAATATTATTCTGATAACAAACACACTTTACATTGTTGTTTCACTTTTATTAATATGTCAGGTTGATTCATATCGACTTTGATTGAGAGTCAGGATTTAATGAGAGCTGCCGTCAAACCAGAGCAGATCAGAATGAAGATTACTGCTAGAATCAACTAAAATAAAACAAAGTGTGTGTCCTATTTCACTGATCTGATGTGACCAGTTCTGAGGGAAACTGGGTTTAAGAGCAAGAAGACCAAGACTGTCTGATGTTTTTATTTCAATGCAAAATATAACTATATTATCATCTGGCTCTTCATATAAACTAGATAAATAAGTACACCTTAACTTTCATGCATACAGTACATTGACATGAAGTGATAAATGCTGTATACTGTATTTCAACGTCTTCATTGTTCATGTTGTCACACAAATGTAAGAACATTATCATCCAGCTCTAATCTGACTACTGCAGCTATAAGGCTTGAAAATATTAAGATATTATTACAATTAACACCATAACAAGACAAGAGAGACAAAAAGCATTAAGAGAATTAATTTAAACTTGAAAAAAGGAGTCTATTTTGATTTCAAGCTGCTTGAATTAAAAGTTAAATATAAGTTTTGATTTTATGCTGTATAAATCAGGATTATCATTGCTGACTAAAACAAAAACCATAAAGTATTACTTTAAATAAAGGAAATGTTGACTGAAATACAATTACACATATAAAAAGTTAAAACTATACAAATAAAAAAATAAAAATTATCAGCTAGTTGTCAAAGCAACATTTCTAATGTTCATTTAGTTAAGATTGATGTTCTAAAATAACTAAAACTAAATATAAAAAAAAAAAAAGAATAAAAAATAATGATAAAAATAATAACGGTATCTCAGTCGTCACTGGTATAAATGTTCAGAGAGACTGATGTTGTGTGTGTCCTCAGTCCGGCTGGAGAAGTGTCCCTGCGGCCCGTGTGTGTGTGCGTCTCAGGCTGGCTCTCGCTGATCTGGCCCTGAACATCCTGGACCTCCAGAGCACAGAGCAGAAGAGGAAGTCCATCGCTCGAGACAGGAAGTCATCAGTGGAGAGAGCGCTGGAGGACTTCATGAGCAGCAGTGCTGATCTCAGCCGACGCGAGCAGGTGTGTGTGTGTGTGTGTGTGTGAGAGAGAGAGAGAGAGAGAGAGAGAGAGAGTGTGTGTCTGTGTGTGTGTGTGTGTGTGTGTGTGTGTGTGTGTGTGTGTGTGTGTGTATGTGTGTGTGTGTGTGTGTGTGTGTGAGTGTGTGTGTGTGTGTGTGTGCTCTTGTTTTTGTATCATATCAGGACACAACTCTGTATAATGACATGGGTATGACACAGGTATTACAAGGAGAGGGTTCTTATGAGCACATAACCCATGTCCCCATTTTTCAAAACACTTATAAATCATACAGAATGAGTTTTTTTGAGAAAGTAAAAATGCACAAAGTTTCCTGTGAGGGTTAGGGTTAGGTGTACGGTTGGTGAAGGGACATAGAATATACAGTTTGTACAGAATAAAAACCATTACACCTATGGGATGAACACACTTTACACAAAAACAAACGTGTGTGTGTGTGTGTGAGTGTGTGTGTGTGTGTGTCCAGTCGTTTCATCTCTCAGTCAGGTAACTCTCTCATTACAACAAAATGGATTTTTTCATTCTTTGATATTTTGATATCAGGCCTTAAACGCTTGAGCCGACACATAAACATCTTTATACTTCAGACAGCGTCTGCTTCACACGACAACAACTACATTCAGACTAAATCCATCAAGCTTAGAAAGAAAACTTCAGTTTATGAGAAAGATAATAATTGTTTTATTCATCAATGATGCATTAAACTGATCTAAAATGACAGTGAAGACATTTATAATGTAACAAATGATTTCTTCTTTTGATCTTTCTGTTCACCTTTAAATCCTGAGAAATAAAATGCATCACAGTTTCCACAGAAATATTGTTCAGCACAACTGTGTTCAACACTGATAATAATCAGAAATGTTTCTTGAGCAGTAAATGATCATATTATTCTGATTTCTGAAGATCATGTGACACTGAAGACTGGAGGAATGATGCTGAAAATACAGTGGAGCATCACAGAAATACATCACACTTTAACACAGATTCACACAGAACACGTCTGAATCAGAGAGGCTTGATATTGTTTATGAGCAATCATCTTCAGCATCATACTGCAGCAGTGTTGTCCTCTGTGTTCAGGACTGGTGTGCTGTGGGCCGGTCTGTGGCTCAGGAGGCTTTGACTCACCTCACAGCGGTCAGTTCTCTCTCGCCGGACTGTGTGGAGACCAGGGCTCGCTCCCTCGGCATGATGGGAAGGTGCCTGAGGATCTTAGCTCAGCAGAGAGACCCGCTGCACCCCTCCACGCTCTGGACCGAGCCACACACGGTAAAGGAAAGTTCTAGTTATGCATTACTCATTATATTTCATAAGCAACAGATGCATATGTGCAAAAGCATCATTGTTGTGTCCAGCCTGTGCACCATTGGCTCTTTTGAGTCTCTTCTTTTTAGTGAGTCAGTTGAATTGTTTCAAAAATCAATCTGAACGATTCTTAAGCGAAGTGGGTCGAATGATTGTTTAAAGTAATCACAAATGACTAGAGAGGTCAGGAAAAAGTCCTGGACCATTGTTGGGAACTCTCTGTTATTTGTCAAAATGATATTTGTCTTTCTCGCACGCGGCAGCATCATTATATACCGTTATTAAGATCGTTTGGAAGAAAATAAGCCGGCGGTTAAGTCACAGTATAGATTTTCTTTCTCCTCCACCTGTTTAAACTCTATTGAACGTGGTTAAACTCTGCGTTTGGGCCTAATGTGCTGCGGCTCCAGTAATTCACCATTGATTCAGAGACTCAGTGTGAGCACTGTTCTGTCAGGACCAGGAGAAGAGCGAGAGAGAGCAGAACCTGGAAGATAACGAAGAACAACAAATGAAGAAACCATACGCTGAGAGACGTGCAGAGCTGCAGGTACATCACACACACACACACACACACACACACACACACACACTGTCATCATAATGAGGACACATCATAGACACTAGTGTTGATTTAATGTGCGGTTAACAAGGACAAAACCCCTCTAGCAATAAATACAACATTTGTAGAATTAACATTGTTTTTTTTTTTTAAGTTTAGTTATGATAAAGTGGCATTTGTTGCTGTTTTGAGTCACTTCTTTTTAATGAATCAGTTGAATCACTGCACAATATTGGTCTGAATGTTTCTTAAGCAAATGAATGATTATAAAAAAAACTATATTCAGTAATGCGTATGTGCAGATGTGTCACTGTCATGATTTTTATTTGTGCATTTTTTACTTTTTTGAGTCACTGGTTTTTAATGAATCGCTGCACCAATCAATTTGAATGATTGATCAATAATTGTTTGAAATCCATATTTAGTGTCCAATTTGTGCCTGATTTGCTCTTTTAAGTCGCTTATTTTCAATCAGTTGGTTTAATTGGTGCATAAACCTGAATAATTCTTGCACAAGTTGGTTTGAATCAAATGATTGATTAAAATCTTTATTCAATAATCACAAATGCATATGTGCAAAAATTGAACTGTATCTACATACGAGTAACATTACGAAATTTAAAAGAGGATTTTGTCTGTAAAGTTTGGATCCAGTGAAAACTCTGGAAGTGCAGACCTGTAGTTTTGTGTCTGTTCTTCTGTTGACTGTTGGCGTGTGTGTGTGTGTGTGTGTGTGTGTGTGTGTGTGTGTCTCTGTGTGTGTGTGTGTGTGTGTGTGTCTCTGTGTGTGTGTGTGTGTCTCTGTGTGTGTGCATGTGTGTGTGTGTCTCTGTGTGTGTGTGTGTGTGTGTGTGTCTCTCTCTCTGTGTGTGTGTGTGTGTCTCTCTCTCTCTCTCTCTCTGTGTGTGTGTGTGTGTGTGTGTGTGTGTGTCTCTCTCTCTCTCTCTCTCTCTCTCTCTCTCTCTGTGTGTGGGTCTCTCTGTGTGTGTGTGTCTCTCTCTCTCTCTCTCTCTCTCTCTCTCTCTGTGTGTGTGTGTGTGTCTCTCTCTCTCTCTCTCTCTCTCTCTCTCTCTCTCTCTCTCTCTGTGTGTGTGTGTGTGTGTGTCTCTCTCTCTCTCTCTCTCTCTCTCTCTCTCTGTGTGTGTGTGTGTGTCTCTCTCTGTGTGTGTGTGTGTGTGTCTCTGTGTGTGTGTGTGTGTTCAGAGCGAGCGCAGGGCAGCGCAGCATCTGTTGGCTCAGGCCAGTGAAACTCTCTCTCAGGCTGTGAGTCTGGCTCTTCATCATGATCTTCCTCATCTTCTTCCTGGTGTCTGCACAGATCTGCTGGAGTGTCACGGTCAGTTTGACCCCGGGGTCAGCGGACAGTATCTCGCCCTGCTGCAGGTACAGCATCTCACTGCACTGTCCCCATTCACCATTCAGCTAGCAGACATGTGTAGGTTTTAGTCTTCATTTTATTTAACTATAACATGTTTTTAGAATTTCAGTTTTAAATTTTTTATTCCAGCTTTATTATTTTTATTTTAGTACATCAAGTTAAACTAAATGAATACGACAGTGCTGAAAGTAAATATATTTCTGTCAGAGTATCAGGATATAGCTGCTGCATCAGTGCACACACATGAAGATGATGTACACGTGTTCTGCTGCTGAAGAGTCATGTGACCTGCACATATCTGTGTGACCACACGACCGGATTAACTCTTATCACACACACACACTAGTGTAAGGCTCACAGTGTTAACAAGAATATACATTACAGTCTGATCGATAAGACCTCAGCACCTCAGCAAGTGATTCATTTAATACCTGTCATTAATAAAACTATATTGTCTAATTGTGTAGAGTGCATGCTTCTGATGCTGTGTGCAGCTGAAATCAACTACAGCTAATAAAACATCAGCCCTAGATCTTTACACTTATTTTAACCTTCTTTATAGTTGTTCATACCACACAAAACACACAGTGATATGGATCTTAGATGCTGATCTCAGATGTTTCTAAAGTGCACTGCTCTAGCAAACACTTCGCCGAGTATCTGAATGTTGAGCTGCGAGCTCATTGGCTACTGATACAGGAGAGAACCAATCAGCTGTGACGTGGTGATGATGATGTCATACTGAGTCACATCTATCAGACTCTGCGTTCTAGAGTTTCATGCCAGAACTTTGTATCAGTTTGTGTTTGATGTGTTTGACTCGTGTGATCTGGTCTCAGAGCGGCGTGTGCTGTGTTGAGATGTCTTCTGTCCTGCACTCGGTCTGCTCCAGTGTGAGAGCGTCTCAGACCTGTGCTCTGATGAACCTGCGGAGCAAGCTGCTCTCGTCCCAGGGACACAGACCCAGCAGCGCTCTGACCGCGCTCAACCGGGAGCTCAGCGCTCTCTCCACGGTACACACCTCTGAACCTACACATGCATGGGATTGTTGTCTCTTTCTGGTTAAAGAAAAGTCTAAAGTCGAAGTTTGTGGCTTCCATGATTCTACCATAAAAATAGAGTAGAAACAAGTTTATGGACTGAACTTAAACTTAAGGAATATAATATAATATAGCATGCAAGAAAGCTAGATTATTTATTCATACACAATTCTGCTTTACAAAAACTATTTAAAATAATTGAAAATAAAAGTAACAAAAGCAAATAATAAAAAAGTTTAAAATTTGATTTTAAATGTAAAATAGTGAA
>NC_039280.1:729809-754809 GCF_003368295.1 Carassius auratus
ACAAGGACGAGAGAACTGATAAACCTCTGCTGGGTACAAGACACAACACACTCTGACCAGAGACACAGTGTAGTAATATCAATAACAATCAGAGTGATTTCTGAAGATCATGTGACACTGAAAACTGGAGGAATGATGCTGAAAATACAGCGGAGCATCACAGAAATACATTACACTTTAACACAGATTCACACAGAAAACAGATGATTCAATTCAAGAAAATATTTACGTTTTTATTTTTACTTTTTTGAGACTTCTTTCAAAAACAGCTTCAAACTTTTGAACACAGATGTATTTGATTATGTAGAAGAAGAGATGCTAGTAGAAGAGTCGAGTTAAATTTACAAACACTTTTTACATTTTAAGGAAAATGCCTACTTTAATGTTTTGAATAAATGGCTCAAATCTAGTGGTTTGAAGGATGTTGGCAAAGATTGTTTATGACGTGTGTGTGTGTGTGTGTGTCTCTCTCTGTGTGTGCGTGTGTGTGTGTGTGTGCGTGTGTCTGTGTGTCTCTCTGTGTGTGTGTGTGTCTCTCTGTGTGTCTCTGTGTGTGTGTGTGTCTCTCTGTGTGTGTGTGTGTGTGTGTGTGTCTCTGTGTGTGTGTGTGTGTGTGTGTGTCTCTGTGTGTGTGTGTGTCTGTGTGTGTGTGTGTGTGTCTCTGTGTGTGTCTCTGTGTATGTGTGTGTTTCTCTGTGTGTGTGTGTGACTGTGTGTGTCTCTCTGTGTGTGCGTGTCTCTGTGTGTGTGTGTGTCTGTGTGTGTCTGTGTGTGTGTGTGTGTGTGTGTGTGTGAGTGTGTGTCTGTGTGTGTGTCTCTCTCTGTGTGTGTGTGTGTGTGTGTGTGTCTCTCTGTGTGTGTGTGTGTGTGTGTGTGTGTCTGTGTGTGTGTGTGTGTGTGTGTGTCTCTCTCTCTCTGTGTGTGTGTGTGTGTGTCTCTGTGAGTGTCTCTATGTATGTGTGTTTGTCTCTGTGTGTGTGTATGTGTGTCTGTGTGTGTGTGTCTCTGTGTGTGTCTGTGTGTGTGTGTAGATGCGGGTGACTCTGTGGTGGTTCTCTCTGACCGGACGCTGCTGGAGTATCCATTAGAAGCGTTGAGTGTCCTGCAGCAGAAGTGCATCGGCTCCGTCTCTAGAGATCTCTCTCTGCAGGTTCTTCACACACGACTGCAGACGGATGAAGCAGGTGAGCTCACACTCAACACCATCCGTCTCTTCTGATGCACGGATGACAGCCTTGTTTTTCTGCCATAGCACGGTTTTCATATGTAAGAAAAAAAATGTTCAACACTTAAACACTGCATCATCAGAGCAGGTATTTTGGCTTTTATATGATCAGACACATGCTCTTAACATCTGAAAATCATACTCAAATGAAGTTAACAAGGTGTTTGATGACTGATCAGTAATATGCATCGCTAAGAACTTCATCTGAACAACTTTAAAGCTGATTTTAGGTTAAAGGATGTATCTCACCCAAATATTGTCCTGTCCTAACATACATCAATGGAATGATTATTTATTCAGCTTTCTGATCATGTATTAATGTCCGTTTTAAAAAATGGACTGGTTAGTTGTCCAGGGTCACATATATGTAATGACAATAAATAAATAAATAAATGTAATAAGAAAACAATGCTTTCAGCTGCCAATAACAGTGCAGTATTCTGAGCTTCATTTAATGCATTTTTGCATGTTGAATTTGCATATTTCAGCAGATCTTCCTCCAAAATCAGCGCAGAAGATGCAGAAAACCCCACAGATTCCCTCCAGACCTGGTAATGACAAACATACATCAGTCAAACCCTCCTCCATCTTCATCTGCATCTGATCACATCTCACTCATTAACTACATGATCAATCCAACATTCACAAACACAAAGATTGCACTGTTTATCAATTTTCAGGAAGGATTTACAATTGTTCTCAAATGCTTTAGTGTCAGGAATAGGCTCATGAGATGATCTGTGGGGTGTTTTCAGTGTAATAGTGTAAAACTGGAGTACAGTAGAGATCCTGAAGTGACCTTCACATGTTCAGTTCTGTGAGTCCCTGAAGGGAAGTGATGACTAAACACATCCAGAGCTATTTCTGTGGCGTTTAATCATGTGCTGTCAGGATTCATGACCTGTAATCGCTTGCATTCGGGACACGTTTTACATTTTTATTTGTGTTATTAATTGATGCATTTTTAACTCCTGCTCAGCTTCTGCGTGTAAATCGATGAATTAAAAACTAAACGAGATGACGCTCGAAGGCTTTCGGAGCGCTCTTACCCTTCGACAGGATTACAGGAAAACACACTTTAGGGCTGAGACACACTTCACATGTCTGAACTAGTACAAACTAAACACTTGATCAGGATCAGGATCTGAAAACAGCTGCTCAGAATAACTTCAGGTTTGGGCTCTCGGACTGGATCAGATCTGTTTAGCATGGATTATAGAAATACAATTTGTTCATTTTAAACTGGGCAAATATTATAAAATTTGTATTATATAGTGGGTGTGTGTGGATGTATTTATATATATATATATATATATATATATATATATATATATATATATATATATATATAACGTATATATGTGATGTATGTATTTATGTACTGTTAAAAAAAAAAATAATATAAAAAATATATGATAAAAATAATAATATAATAAAATAAATTCATTGATTTTACAAAAAAAAATTTAAAAAAAAGTTTAAGGTAACTGGTTGCAATCAATTTATTTAAGCTACATTTAAATAAACAAATTTAGTTGACTAAAACTTACAACATTTTTTATTTATTTAGCTAAAATAAATTGTTTGCAAACACGTAACTCAAAAAAATAAATGTATTATCATTTTCTTCATTGTATGCTTGTATTACATGATAAAAAGTAATATTTGACAGTTTAAAAATAAATAAAGATTTTACCCATAAAATAATCCCTCAGACAGATGTCAATATCAAAAATAATATATTTAATTTTAACGGTCATTTACCTGTATATATTAATTAAACCACTCAAAAGCAGTTTATAAAAATGCCATCCCTTATTATTAATATATATTTATGTATAATGTATTTTTTTTATTTGATTTTTTTTGTATTTTTTTATTTGTTGTTGGTCAATCTACTGATTCAATCCCATCTAAACTTCAGACTCGTTAAAGAAGAGAACAGATGCTTTGTGTTTGTTCTTTCTCATCTCTTTTCACTATTCGATGTCCGAGACAGAAATCAGGCTGGAAATAGCCACACACAGAATAATTAGGCCACGCTCCACAAGTAGGTCTCTAGAAATGGAGCAGCGAGAGCCTCGTGGATTGAGTAATGTGCTGGATTCGATCCCCAGAGGCAGGACTTCCACCCCTGTGCCTTTAGGACAGATGACTTCACACCGGTCCACTGTCGAGTTTAATTCTCAGTGTTACAGTGACGTGAACGTCCTTTATTCACTACAAGCTGCTCTTCACTGGAAGATGTGCTGTTTAATCTGTTATTTATTTATGTGCTAGTCATTTTATTTATATTTATATTTAATTGTTCATAGGATTTATATGACAGCACATATAAATAACTAAAACTTCAAACCATCAAAAACATTTACAACTAAACCTCAAAAATTAATTAAACTAATGTATATATATATATATATATATATATATATATATATATATATATATATATATATATATATATATATAATAAAAAATAAAAAAATAATAAAAATTAATAAAACTCATAAAAAAATATGAATAGTATATCAGTGATGCTAAAACTCTTTACTTGATAAATTCCTTAAAAATAAACGTGCTTTTCATTACTCTTTTAGTTTATGATTGCATTTATTTATTTATCTATTTATTTATGTTTACATTGATCAAACAACACACTGTATGGAAAAATAAATCACAAAAGTGGAATTCTCCGTTTATAAATCATATAAATAAATAAAAAGCAGTGTTTCGCACAATAGCAAAATGAATACGTTAGTAAAATGTTTAAAAACTTTAATAAAATAAATGTATTTAATTCAAAGAGCAGAAGCAGTTATTTATACAAATGGTGTATAATTTACTAAAATGTTAAAAGTTCATTAAAAAGTAAACATTCCGAAAGCTTTGATGGAGATCCTGTAATTTAATGTGGCTTCATATTTTCATATTTTTAAATAAGATGGTTTCATTGTAAATATGCTGATTATCTCTCAAATGGAAACCCAGTTTAATAAATGATAGAAACCGTCTGAATCTAACATTGTCACCAAAAGGAAAAGTCAGATATTATTATAAAATTAAAATTAAATCTCAATATACCGGTCCATTTCTCTTTCAGAGCATGTCTTATGTCTTGACTTGGGATGTTTTGAGCTTGAAGATCAGTGCAGGGAATAATAACAGACTTAGCATGAAATACTCAAAGACAAACCTGTTTAATAACAGATGATGCAGTATTAGACAGATCAGCTGCATGTGTCTCAGTAACGAAGCTTCACTCTTTCCATGACTCTGATGTGCATCATTACAGTCTCTGGTCTCTTTCTTTGAATAATTATGCCCCAGTTCTCCAGATCTCAGCACTAAAATGCCGTATGCAAATGACTGCACTTGTATTTTTCAGTGTGATTTTTTTTACAGTCATTTTTCAGGGAGTATAACATCAGTCCACACACACTTTAGTGTGTTCATGCTCATGTGATTATCATAAGGGACGGTCATTAGCATAATCTGAACATATTTTAGCGTTGTGTCAAGAAGACATAGAGCCACGCAGTACTTACTAAAGGAGCTATTTGTTATTTTGATACATATTTTGCATAAAACATTGAGCATGCAATGAGGAAATTCACTTTTATACAAATCCCATTCATGCTGTTAGCAAAAAAAAAAAATGTTCTTCTTATTTCTAACTGGCACAAACACAGCACTTTTCTTCTCTTGTCCTTTTACGAGTTTCTGAACGTGTTCATAACACTTTTGCTGACGTTTCATTCTTTGGGTTGTGCTTAACGGAAGAGTTCACAAGCAATGGATGCTCTGCAGTGAATGGGTGCCGTCAGAAGGAGTTTCAGGTTTTGTCTTCTCCAGATGTTCACTGATGGACTGGAGTGCTGTGGATTATTGGGATGTTTTTATCAGACTCTCATTCTGACGGCACCCATTCACTGCAGAGCATCCAATGATGACACACTGATGCAGTGCTACATTTCTACAAACCTGATCTTGGATGACCCGAGAGGGAGATTTTTTATTTTTGCATGAACTTTTCCTGTAGAATAATTATGTTTGCTTCTGGATTTGCAACTATAACTAATTTAACATCTTTTCAAACGAATTGTGACTGTGTTGCGTGACTTTCCTGGAGGCATTACTGAAGTACAAGCGAGCACCGTCGTCAATATTAACCGTCTCTGGTCTTTCTAGACAGAGTTTGGCGCGCCGCTGGTTTGTGTCAGACACTCATTTCCTGTTTTAATAATCTTTCTCGTTGGTGACAGTTGAAAGTGACAATAAAAAGGAAGCCAAAGGTGGCAGAGCGGTCAAGGGAAGAGGCGATCAAAGCCGCGGCATCAAAGCGGTGAGTCTCTAAATGAGTCTGGCGGACGCTGATAGAGATGCAATATAATTTCTCCATCCTTCCCTTTTAACCAGCCTCTTTCGGTCAGTTATATCATGTGTCCACCTCCTGAGTTCACATACAGTGACCTTTAAGCGTGCACTTTCTCCAGCAGGTGCCGGTCAGTCGTGTCCTGCCGCCGAACACCGTCCCAGTGGACACACACAGGTTCAGATGTATCCTTTAAACTACCTTCATCCGTGTGAAACATGAGCGCAGGCATACTTTAGCATTAGCTGCTTGCTACGTGACTGGAGAGGGTTCATCGTTTGGAGAACTGTTTTCTTAACACAGGCTTTAAGATGTAGTTGATGCTCAGGAGGAAGAGGATGGAAAGCAGGCCGGTGAGTCGACTAAAGATGATTCTGATTTCTGAAGATCGTGTGACACTGAAGACTGGAGGAATGATGCTGAAAATACAGATTTGATCACAGAAATGAATTACACTTTAACACAGATTCACACAGAAAACAGATGTTATGAACTGTAAAAATATTTCACAGTTTTTAATGCATTTTTGATCAAAGAAATGCAGCCTTGGTGAACAGAAACATTAAAATACTTTTATTGCTCTTCGGTGACCTGATGCATTAAACTGCTTGAGTCCTCTAGTTTTGTTCTGTAGGACTAGTCATATCCTATTTGAAAAACACAGATCATTTGAGATTTGTACATGAAGATAATGTGGTGATGTCACAGCTGAATTTAACCCTTTCATCTCCCGGTCTGTTCAGATGGCAGCAGTCCAGCAGAAGTCATGAGGAAGACCCTCGACACGTTCTCTTCTCAGTTTACAGCTCTGTGGGAAGGATTCATGAGGCACGAGCACAAGCCCAGGTCTGAGTCTCACACACACTGCTGACTTCAGGCCTGTGACGCAGATATTTATAGGAGCTGGTTTAGTCTCGAGTATTAATGTGTGAAAGTGACGCTCTTCTCTCAGTCTCGCAGATCTGGAGCAGATGCTGGTGTCCTGCAGCGCTTTTATTTACTCTGACACGGAGAACTTCTTCTTCTCCTGCGTCCCGCCGGCCAAGATGGCCTCCCTCAACATGAGCGGTAACAGCGTGCTTCAGTTTCACTGATATACAACATACTGTCCATAACAGCTCCAGACATGCAAAGAAAAGAAAAGAAATAAGTACTAAAGTGGAAAGATGCAGGGGAAAACACTTCCAGACAAGGAGACACTCGACTGGTTTCAGAGAAGGATCGTAAAGCTGTTAGAAAGACCAACCAATCAAACTCAGTCTCACCATACGATAATATCACAATATGAAGTCTACAATATTATATTTTATTGCAATATTTAAAAAAAAAAAGACAAAGAATAAAAAAAGAAAAGAAAAATGTGTACATTTGTAAGTTAAATGATTGAATCTAATGCACTTTGAGAGTTCAAAGTTAATCTCCAGCCCATGTTCTTAACTAAAACTGAAGTCAGAAAAAGTCTTACTGTTTTTATTTTATTTTTATTTTTTTTACAGTCTCAGTCTACATTACATTCACACTGGTGTTTTAGAAAGCCAAACTAATTATAATATAATAATAATAATAACAAGATGACAGTATGATCCTGAGAATGACAGTAATTGTCGTGTTTTGTAAGTGAAAATGAAAATGAATATTTCAGCAGAAACACGTGATTGCTGAAGTATTTGATCCGTTCTCAGCCCATTGTCACACGCATGACATTATTTTATGTCTAATTCTGAATTATGGCTAGAGACTGAACAAAATGCAACCATCTGTGCTTTTAAAGAAAACGCGTTATTTCTGCTTCATCTGTGTGTGTTTCACTGCATCCAAACACAAAATCACAGATATTGTATTTATTCATTTATTTTACTTTTAAAGAAGTATTTTTATACAATTTTTCCACTTTTTTGCAGATTGTTTAGTTAAATTATACATTTTGAAAACTAGTTTGTCATTAAAACAAACCCTTTCACACTTAGTTTTGTTGATTTAATTATGGGATGTGTTTGTATTTATGTTTCTGAACATAGCATCATCAAAATATGTAATATCAGGGTGGTTTTTTTCAGGATGCAGCAAAAAAAAAAAAATATTATAGATTTTGATTAAAATGCATGATAACATTTAAATATGCAACACGATGTGGTCATTTGACGCCAATTTGGCACGCTACACCTTGAAACTGTTGTTGCATAATGTTTAGTTTCATATAAAAAAAAATATTTTTCTTCTGCACTGTAGTGAATGTTTTGCACTCTCAGCATTTTTAAGTTATCGGTTCATTAAGATCAGTGCTTCTCAAACACGTGTTGCAGCATTTGTTTGATAAATGAGATGAGCGTCCACTTCCTGTTGTGCTAATCGTGTCCGCCACAGAAGCGTAGAGGATCAAAACATGTTTAGGAAGCTCCTGCAGATCTGTCCTGCCGCTTCACACGTGTTTGATTTATTTAACTCCTCTTTGTTCTCAGCAGCATGTGTTTCCCTGAACTCTGTCCGGAGTCATTTAACAACAATAAATGTTTGATATTAATAAATTATATTCCTCTGATCAGTGCGGGTGCACACGAGCGCGGATGCTTTGAAGATCTGCTTACAATACTCATGTTCTCACATAAACTGAGATCAAATTCAGATCAGTGTGATTTAGCATCACATCATTGAGATGTTTTTAACTCAAATGCGAGTTGGTGTGATGTTGTGATTGGAGCTGAACGTGATGAACATGTATAAATATTGTTCTCTCTGTGGTGGTTTTTCTGCAGGATGTCAGATGGTTTTTCTCTTTGAAAGCGTTCAGAACAGAGTCAGCGTCCAGAAAAGGTGAAACACTAAACTTTATCACCATACTCTTCTGTGTGCATTAGTCTTCAGGTTTTAATGACTGTGTGTTGATCAGAAGGAATCTCTTTGATGTTGTCTTGAAAACAGAGGAACAGAATTATTCTGTTTGATGTATTGATTTGTATTTATTGATCTCTCGAGGCCACTGCTTCTTTATTAAATCAAAACCAAATGTGTCACTGCAAATGGTTTTATCAGTTTATGAGACAGAACTAGAAGCAAAACCAGTAAAATATTAATTGAAATTAAAAAAAAATAGTGTACATGAAATGTGAACTTATTTTATTTCTTCTAGTTGCAAAGTAATTTTTTCCAGTTTTCATTTAGTTTAACTTGATGTGCTAAAATACTGTACTTAAAAAAAAAGAAATAGATGAATAAAAAATTACAGATAACAAAATAGAAAATGAAAAATGTATATAATTAAAAACTATTAATAAAAAATATATAATAATAAAGTTACACATGTATGGGTATAGATTTTATTTTTATATTTTTATGTTATATTTCCTTTTTTTATTTCATTTTAATTTTTAAAAATGTTGCCAAATTTTTCATGTGTTTTTGCCATTTTTATTATAGCTATTTAATATATCTATATATTTTTTATTGTTTATAGTTATTTCTATAACTATATTTGTATTTAAATTTATATTCTTCATAGTTAAGTTTGTTATTTTAATACTTAAAAGTTAATAAAAATGATAAAGTTGCGGTTACACTTACACTTTAATGTGGTTTTGTTACAGTACAATTATACATCTATAAGTACTGAGTAATATTAATTACCTAGATGCACTTATTATATGATTAAGGCTGGGATTAGGGTTTGTTTTAGGGTTACTTGCATGTAATTATGCATAATTTATTGTTATTAGAATATCAATTGCAAATGTTTTATATATTTTTATGCATTTAAATTAACATTTATTTTATTTCAAGTAACTAAAATGTTTTATGGTTTTAGTTTTAATATAATAACCCTAAATAAACTGCTTCAGTGCTGGATTTATCATAGGTGCATTTGCACAGATTAATGCAGCAAATGTGATAAATGCATATTTCTGTTAAGGTTTATCTTTGTTAACTGTTAGCAGAATATTAATATATAGATGAGCTATGAGATAACCGACATCAAGCTAAAGACACAACTTTGCATTCAACTAAATACGATCAACATTTCCTTTCCGAGGGAATGGAACCCATGACCTTACAGAAAACACTTTCTCATCTCTTGGCTTCATGAGATGTTTTCTGTGCTGATGTTTCTCTCTGGTTCACTGTGAGCTTCTCTTTCTTCAGACGGTCTTCAGACGGTGCGCTGGGCTCGGTGTATCTCTTCACTCTCAGCGGGGTTCGTTCTGTCCTGCTCAACCAGTGGCACAGCAGCGCCTCAGCAAACACACGAAACATGCGCTCGCTCCTGGACAGTGAGTGCATCACACACTTACACCCATGCATCCATCCTAAAACTAATCATACTGCCTTCAGTCGTGGGTTGTGTTCCCAGTGAATGCATGAAGTCATTTTCTACAGGAACGTCCAGATACTATTACACTTGTTGTTGTTTGTTTACATTTCTAATTTCATTTTAATTTAACATTTTAGTCATTTTGTTGTGGAGAAATAAAATTAAAAATTAAGAATTTAATTTAATAAAAAAAAATATTATAATTTTAAATTTAAATTAAAAAAAAATAAATTTTATATATTTAAATATTTCACTCAGTGTTTATTTTATTTCAAGTGCATTTCTCATTTTAATTACGTTTTAAAATACCTATAACTGAAATAAAAATCTATCAAATTTAAATAGACTCGTTTTATGTATTACTTATATATTATTAAACTAGTTAAAACTTTAAAAAATAAACATTAAAAAAATACACATTATAAAAAAAATGACAACTGAAAATGCAAAACTAAAAACATTCAAAATATTAATAAAAACTATAATACTATGTCTATTTTTTCAGTTTTAGTAAAAGACATTATCTCAGAAATATTACTGCATAATGAAATAAAATAAGTTTTCAATGTTTTAGTTTTTAGCTAACATTTATATTAAATACGGGGGAAAAACCTTCAGTTTCAGTTTTAGCTGCTATAATGAATAAGGTGTTATATCACACACTTACAGACACGTGATGCTCGTTCAGAAGCACGTCTGATATCATCTTCATGTGTGTGTCGTGGCTCTAGATCTTCTGAGAGCAGGACTGACGTCAGGACGAGCCGCTCGTGTTTTACACACACTCAGGTCAGAAGAGACAGAAGTCAGCAGAAACCGCTCCGGCCCGACAGGTCTCGTGTGTTTGTTGGCTTTATTCCTGCAGCTTCTGCACATTTGACTGTTTATGCAACTAAATAACCACAAAACACCGAGAGATGACGACCTGTTGTCTTTTCTCTCACAGCAGACGAGAGTTCAGCTGAAGACACACAGAGAAAAACCCCTTCTGCGTTCAACTTTGTTATTTATGGACTTCCTAATCTAGTGGTTACATGAACAACAGTTTCTCTGAAATAAAACTCATTTACTAATATTCTGATATTACACATTGACTTCTCTTTTAGTCTTTAAAGTTAAACGTAAAGAGCATCTATTGTAGACTTTGAAACATTGCTGTCAAACAAATATCGATCATCTGAAACCTTCAGTAATAAATGAAATTCAATCCAAACATGAGCGTCTTTAATATATGTGTACTGTATGTTTGTGTATATTGATCTGTTTGGTGTTATTTCTCTTATATAATGTGTATTTGACAGCCTTTGTGTCTCTATAATTGCATGAAAACAGATGCAGAAACACTTTCTGATCAGTGAAGAAGCAGGAAAACCAGAAAAAGACCCAGATACTGAACAAATAAATGCAGATCTGGTTTGACGTATTCCAGAAAACCCCAAATAATCACGCTAATAATATCTGTAATTAATGCAAACTATGAATTATTCTGAGTTTCTGATTGATTAGTTTCTCGACCCAGTGCAATAAGAACATTATCCATAATCCAGTAAATCATTATTTCTGACTGACTGCTAATCACAGAGCTCTTCAATATTCACACATTTACACTGCAGTGCGTGGAAAGTGTTTAATTCTCATTGATTTTAACAACAACTCCCGTTTTAGATGTTAGTAACTCGAAATTAACTGGTTCATGTGCTTTATTTGCAAAAGAGAAACGAATATGAAGGTGCATTGCTATTTCTGAACAAAATCATAAGCAATGTCAGAAAACAGCAGTGATTTTAATGCAGATCCTATTAATAGAGTCACAGTATTATCAGTTGATTAAATCGTGATGCAGTGCCAGGTTTGTGTTTAGTAGAGCGATCTGCTTTCATCCGCAGTTTAGTGAGTGCTGAAGTTCGAGGGTCAAATAAAGATGGAAGAGATGTGTTTTAAGCCGATTCTTGAAGATGGCTAAGGGCTCAGCTGCTCGGATTGAGTTGGGGAGGTCATTCCACCAGAAGGGAACATTTAATTTAAAAGTCCGTAAAAGTGACTTTGTGCTTCTTTGGGATGAACAATCAAGCGACGTTCACTTGCAGAACGCAAGCTTCTAGAGGCACATAAGTCTGATGTAACGAATTTAGGTAAATGGGTGCAGAGCCAGTGGTAGTTTTGTAGACAAACATCAATGCCTTGAATTTTATACGAGCAGCTATTGGAAGCCCGTGCAAATTGATAAACAGAGGTGTGACGTGTATTCTTTTAGGCTCATAAAAAATGTATCTTGAGTTGTGCAGCATGTTCTGAAAGAAAGGGCTTGATCTTCTTGATGTTGATTAAAGAAAATCTGCAGGATCGGATTTAGATTCGCATTTATATATATATTTTTTTCTTTTTTATAACATTTTCAATTCTGTTTTCTGTTTTCATTTTAATTTTAGTTAAAATGTTTAGACATTCAGTTGTCCAGTTCTTGAAAACTAGATGAAATATATATTTTTTAAATGCCTATAGTTTTTTCGTGTGAGTGAGACACAACAAACATTAGCAGAAATAATAATTATTTATATATATATATATATTTATATATATATAAGTTGCCAAAGCAGCATTTATTATAATTTTGTATATGTCTATACAGTTTTAATTTTCTTTAACATGATTTACTAATAAAATAAATAAACTCAAACTAAAAAATACAAATTAAAAATGAATAAATACTTTTAAAATATATATTAAAATGATAAAAACACACCAAAAAATACTAAAACATTAATGGAAAAAAATCTATAACATTAACAAAATTCATTGTTTTGCAGTTTTGATTGACAGTAATTTAATATATTTCAGTATATATTTATAGCTAAATATCCATGGAGCATTTAAGGCAGTGTAATGATCTGGAACTCTTTGCGATTCTCAAAGTCTTTGTTCCTTACAGATTAAAAACTTGAAGATGAAGATTGAAAAGGAAAAGGAGATTTCACAGACGACTGGAGGCT
The DNA here is from genome assembly GCF_003368295.1 of Carassius auratus. Lineage (NCBI taxonomy): Eukaryota > Metazoa > Chordata > Actinopteri > Cypriniformes > Cyprinidae > Carassius > Carassius auratus. Next base: position 742,700 of record NC_039280.1, read on the forward strand.
AAACTGAGAAAATTGGGTTGCTGAGAGGAAAACTGCAGCAAATGAGGTCATCCTCAACAATGACCCTGGACGAGGTCAATACAAGTGAAGACTGAATGAGATACTGATTGGACAAAACTGGTCTGATGATGTCACATCTCTTTAATATGATGTCAGAAACCTTTCTATATAGAGCTTTATACAAGATTGCTTCAAGGCAGCTTCACAGTGATAAAAGAATAGTATCAATGAAGCAAACTTTTCACACTGGCTCCCTATCAAACATTGTATAGATTTTAAAATATTGCTTATTACTTATAAAGCCCTGAATGGTTTAGCACCTCAGTATTTGAATGAGCTCCTTTTACATTATACTCCTCTACGTCCGCTACGTTCTCAAAACTCAGGCAATTTGATAATACCTAGAATATCAAAATCAACTGCGGGCGGCAGATCCTTTTCCTATTTGGCGCCTAAACTCTGGAATAACCTACCTAACATTGTTCGGGAGGCAGACACACTCTTGCAGTTTAAATCTAGATTAAAGACCCGTCTCTTTAACCTGGCATACACATAACATACTTATATGCTTTTAATATCCAAATCCGTTAAAGGATTTTTAGGCTGCATTAATTAGGTAAACTGGAACCGGAAACACTTCACATAACACCGTACTTGCTACATCATTAGAAGAATGGCATCTACACTAATATTAGTCTGTTTCTCTCTTATTCTGAGATCTTATTATCTTATTCTTATTTGGCTTGATCTGGCTTGGACACGTGGTAAGCCGGCTTTTTTTGCCTGCTTTGTACCTGACGTGGGTTGGATGTTCCCCTCAATCTATTTGGGTTCCCCCATTTCTGCCAAGTTGTGTGTGCGGTCTGTGGCATAAGTGGCATGACCCTTTTCTGTGGAAAGGCTTGGTGTATGTCTGTTGCTTCCTTGGTGCTCTCCCACCAAGTGGATAGACAAGCGAATCTGCACAGCATGGTTGGGTTTTGTTCCCAAATGTGTCTCCTAGGGAGTGCAGTGAGGAGTTCCTTTGAATAGGAACGTCTCGGGTAATACATGTAACCATGGTTCCTCGAGAGGGAACAGGATGCTGTACCCCCTCACCATGCCTTCGTCCTGCCTGTTTATGTCTCCTTCAGACAGCTAGGTGGATGATGTATTCAGCAGGTACCCTTTTATACTTCCAGGCACCCTGGCTTTGATTTTATAGTCCAGGTAGGCCAATAGACTGGCATTGTTTCACACATACTTCAGACACCGTGCATTTATGCTGCATTCCCCAAATGTGCCCCATAGGGAGCGCAGCATCTCGTTCCCTCTCGAGGAACCATTGTTACATGTGTAACCTGAGACCTTTTGTGCAGCTAAAATTAGTGGAAGCAAATGACACCGGTGACCCATCTAACAGAGACAATTCTCAGAACATTGTTTTTAAAATTTTATATAAATATTAGGGCAAAATTCTTGAAGTAATGTTTATGGAACATTATTAGAACTTAATGTTTGAAATTCTCATTCTCATAGCATTGAGATGAAATGTTCTGAGATCAACATTCTCGGAATGTCCTAATGTTGCAATATCATTCGTACTTAAGGAATGTTTTTAGAAACGTTTTTGTAACATTTAAAAAAAACATTCAAATCATGACAAGAAAACTGGACATTTTAACATTCTCAAAAATAAAAAATGTTCAAAAAAATGCTTTATTCTGGGTGACAACAAAGTTAGTAGAACATAAAGTAGTAGTCACTAGTCTTTACATTTTTGTGAAGAGCAATGTAATGGTAAAGTGGTACAAAGGAATGTGCCTTTAATGTTCATAAATATTCAGAGAAAATTCTCAAATAATGTTTAGAACATATTTTTGTAAGCCTTGAATATTCAACCGGCTCTTACATTAGAACTGTATTTATTTTGTTGTGTGCATATTTAACTATCTTGTTAATTCATGCGATTCCCTAATTTTTCCCTTGTATTTCACACTCTGTCCTCTGGAATTCTCTAAAGCTTTTGTTCATGAACACAAATGAAAAGGCTGTGCTGCTCTTAAGTAGATTGCTCTTAATGTCCAATTACAGTTCAGTGACTCGGAGCTGTTGTCCTGTCTGGCTTTATTGATCACAGGTGTCCAGAATCTGCTCCTTTCCTCTAGTCTAGTGGCTCTTGTCTGAAACGGACACTATTTCGTGCTCACAAATTGTTTCACAGCTCTCTTGGGATGCTGTGGTCGACAATGAGAAGTAGAGAAACAGGTTATGATTCCAAACCAGGATTGTTTTGCTGGAAAACTGAAATGATTGTGAGCCGATTTGACATGGGCTGAATAAATTGTTTAAACTGAGATGCTGTAAATTGGGAAGGTGCTTCCTGTAAATAGCTGTCAGTGGTCTGGAGCCGATGCTTAAGCATGTGTCAGTGTTTGTGTTTGACACGCAGCTCAGAGACTGCGACAGACTGATGGCTTATGAAATGTAAGTACAGTCAGTCTGTGCCATAGTTCACTAGAACAGAAATAATTGGTATTGATTCCTCAGCAAAGTCATTTTAGCGGCAAATCATTTTAATGAAAAATCCATGCCATCTCATTAGTTAAAGGAATATTTCACACCAATGTCACACACCTGGACTCATTTAGTGTTTTTGCCCCAGTGACCCAGTTTCTGTCTTCCGTGATTAGTTCCCAGGTGTGTCAATTATCTTCCTCATGTGTTCCATGTCCCTGTTAATTTAGTTATTCCATCCACCTGTGTTTCCCATTATCCTTTGTACTTAAGCCTTGTCCTTTCAGTTCTGTTTGGTCGGGTCTTCATTCATCACTTGCTACTTACGTGTGTCTACCTCTGTGCTCCATGTTGGATATCCCCTGTGTTGGATATATTAAAAGCCTTATTCTGTTTATCCTCGACTCCGTATTCCTTCAGGCAGCGTAAAACCGTGACAGAAGACCCGACCAGAAAAAGAAAATAGAAAACTGCGTGTTTTTTCCCTCCGTTTTGTTTTTGTGTTTTCAAAGTCTTTTTGTTTCTTAGTGTCTATGGATCCCCTCTATCGTCCCGAATTCCTCATCCTCCTGCTGAAGCAGGAAGGACGTTCTCTCGAGGACCATACCAAACAGTTTTTCCTATTAGCTAATGCCACCAGCTACCCGGACGGCGCGCTCTGCACCTTCTACAACACCAGCCTGAACTCCAAATGCAGAGCGTTGTCGTCCGAAGATGGTCCTCGAGAGGATTTCGCCGCATACGTGGAGTGGACTCTGGCGAGAAATGGGTCACCTCTCACCGTCTGCCCCATAGAGGACCTCGCCAGCCCCACTCCCGACCCAGAGACCAGCCAGCCACCATCACGCCGCACGGAGCCAGAGCCCACCGCAGCCGCAGAGTCCGAGCCATCCACTGACAGGGAGCCGGATCTCGAGAGCGCGACTGACCAGGTGTGTGAGCCGGCAACACTGTGCATCGTGGGAGTCCTCGTGGAGATCGAGGGCATGGAGGAAAGCCCTGCCCACACTCCTGCAACTGAGGGTGAGCTGTATACAGTCTCTGAAAGTTATATGGAGCAAGTTCTGGATCTGATGGACTGGTCTACGGAGGTAATCCCTAATATTCCTGTTTCCCCGCTGGTTCCGTCCAGCCCTGATTCCCCTGTATACCCTCTCAGTCTCCCACTCCTACCTCCTCCAGTCATTTCCTCTGCTCCATTTCCGCTGGTTCCGCCCAGCCCTGAGTTTTCTGTTTCTCCGCTGGTTCCGCCCAGCCCTGAGTTTTCTGTTTCTCCGCTGGTTACGCCCAGCCCTGAGTTTTCTGTTTCTCCGCTGGTTCCGCCCAGCCCTGAGTTTTCTGTTTCTCCGCTGGTTACGCCCAGCCCTGAGTTTTCTGTTTCTCCGCTGGTTCCGCCCAGCCCTGAGTTTTCTGTTTCTCCGCTGGTTACGCCCAGCCCTGAGTTTTCTGTTTCTCCGCTGGTTACGCCCAGCTCTGAATCTTCTGTGTCTCCGCTGGTTCCGCCCAGCTCTGAATCTTCTGTGTCTCCGCTGGTTCCGCCCAGCTCTGAATCTTCTGTGTCTCCGCTGGTTCCGCCCAGCTCTGAATCTTCTGTGTCTCCGCTGGTTCCACCCAGCTCTGAATCTTCTGTGTCTCCGCTGGTTCCGCCCAGCCATGATTTTTCTGTTTCACCGCTGGTTCCGCCCAGCTCTGAATCTTCTGTGTCTCCGCTGGTTCCGCCCAGCTCTGAGTTTCCTGTTTCTCCGCTGGTTCCGCCCAGCCCTGAGTTTTCTGTTTCTCCGCTGGTTCCGTCCAGCCCTGAGTTTCCTGTATCTCCGCTGGTTCCGCCCAGCTCTGAATCTTCTGTGTCTCCGCTGGTTCCGCCCAGCTCTGAATCTTCTGTGTCTCCGCTGGTTCCGCCCAGCTCTGAATTTTCTGTGTCTCCGCTGGTTCCGCCCAGCTCTGAATCTTCTGTGTTTCCTGTATTCCCTCCCAGCCTCCCTCTCCCGCCTCCTCCCAAACCTGCTGGTCCCTCTACTCCTCTTTCGCTGGTTCCGTCCAGTCCTGATCCTCCTGTCCTTCCTCCCATCCTTCTCCTCTCTCCTCCTCCTAGACCAGCCAGTTCCTCGTCATCCCTGCTGGTGCCAGCCAGTCCCGCAGCTCACCCTCAGTCCGCGCCATCGGGGCGCGGTGGTTCGCCGCTGGACTGCCAGTCTCCAGCTCCGCCTTGGCGTGTTAAGGCCCTGTCTCCGCCTCCAGCCTCCGAGCCCTGGACTCCTCCTCGGTCCTTCGACCCAGCGGCTCCGCCTTGGCTCTTAGCTCCCTCGTCTCCACCGTGGCCTGTCATCCCACCTGCTCCACCGGGCTCCCTCGTCCCTCCGGCTCCACCTTGGTCAGTCGTCGACCATCCGCCGCCTCGGGACTCCACTCCTCTGGTTCCACCTCGTCACTCCATCCCTCCGGCTCTGTCAGGCTCCTCCTTCCCTCCGGTTCCACCTCCATCCTCGGTCGCTCCGGCTCCACATCGCTCTGCCAGGACCCTGCCTCCGCCTTGGTCGCCTGAGCCTTCAGCTCCACCTAGGCCCTCCGGATCCTCGACGTCACCCTGGCTCTGCGGCTGTGCTGCTCCATCTTGGGCTCCTCACCCACCGGTGCAGTCTCCGCCTGTCGGCCCCCTGGTGTCGTCGACCCTTCCTTCACCATGGCTCCTCCCGCCGTCGACTCCACCTTGGATCTCCGTCCTGGCTGGTCTCTGGTGGACCATCTGGCTCCTCCTGCTCCTGTCTCCTCCCTGGCTCCTCCCTCCGTCGTCTCCTCCCTGGCTCCTCCTTCTGTGGTCCCTGTCTGCTGGCCCCCTCCTGGGAGTCCGTCCTCCACCGGAACCTCCTCCCAAGTTCCCACCCACGCCTCCCTCTGTTGTTTCTACGGTGCGAGGACGCACCTACCGGGAGGGGGGAGTACTGTCACACACCTGGACTCATTTAGTGTTTTTGCCCCAGTGACCCAGTTTCTGTCTTCCGTGATTAGTTCCCAGGTGTGTCAATTATCTTCCTCATGTGTTCCATGTCCCTGTTAATTTAGTTATTCCATCCACCTGTGTTTCCCATTATCCTTTGTACTTAAGCCTTGTCCTTTCAGTTCTGTTTGGTCGGGTCTTCATTCATCACTTGCTACTTACGTGTGTCTACCTCTGTGCTCCATGTTGGATATCCCCTGTGTTGGATATATTAAAAGCCTTATTCTGTTTATCCTCGACTCCGTATTCCTTCAGGCAGCGTAAAACCGTGACAACCAAAAAGGTCACCCTTAGGCCATACAAGATTATGAAGAGTTTGTTTCTTCATCAGATTTGGAGATCTTGGTCCCGATCTTTGATGACCTGATGGGTAGCCCATATTAAACAGACTTTCATTTTTGCATGAACTATTCCTTTTTCTAAAGAAGTTAATGGACCGGAACCTTATTGTAAAGTGATACCAAAAATTGTCATCATTTACTAACACTAATATCACAATATAACAAGTTTTGCTCACAAGAAAAGCGCTTCACTCTAACATCTCATTGTGATTCACAGAATGAAGGAAACATTTTTATTTGCACTTTTCTTTGTCTCCTGCATATCATAACATACATCAGCTGATGGTAGTTTGGTTTTTGTGGTTCTTTGAATACCAAAGTGATTCAGGAGTAAAGTTTCTTCTGCAGTGCTGCATCCATCCGAACGAAACGCTGCGTGCTCCCGCAGTAACAGTGTGAGCGGATTACTGATCTCCTGATAGCCTTAATGTCATTTGGATTGTGCTTGCCAACTGGCGTGCAGAGAGGGACATGATAATGTGAATGTTTTCCAGTCAGAAACCAAAGTAATAAATCCCCTGGACTTATCAGAGGCCGGGAAACTGATGTGTGTCAGCTATGAAAGTTGTTTACAGACTCGTGGGCTTCTGTGCCCGACTTCACTACACATAGTCAGTGAAAGGGCATGATGATGTTTGAGCGTGTTGATGCTCTGATTATCCAGTCCAAAAGAACCAGAGTTTGATTCCAGCTTCTTCAAACTTTAATAAACCCTCCTCAGGTTTCTACCCCAGTCAGGGACGCATTATGAACATTTAAATTCATAATGACGTAGGATAAGTCTGTATTCTTGGCTGTAAGATTGGGCTGAAGCTCATGAGCAGACAGTCTGTGTTTGGTTAGATGTTGCCATTCATTAAGCTTGTTTTCATACTAGCCCAAAACCCACGGCAATCTCGATCACTTGATCAAGAACTGAGCTAGTTCCTACATGCTGCTCTCATGATATGTGTCCAAAAACATAATGATACCATGGTACAAGTCCAGAAAACATGGTAATACCATGCACATGACACACAACTACATTTTTAAGAAGCTTAAAAATAAGCTCAGTTTTAGCTGTCAGACTTGTTTGCATTAACTAAACTGATTTAAACTGTAAAAAATCTTCAAGAAAAAGCAGCGAGGTCTGACTGCAGTCGATGAGAGTCTTTAGCTCAGGTATGGAGGGAATCTGACATGATCGTTTTGTACAGCCACAATTTTCCCACATGGCCGGGATCAGGAACTGATTGGGGAAATCACATGCTCTTTGAGAGCTGTTCTGTGTGTCACATTAATGTTTAAAGCTCTTCTTCTATGTTTCACCATCTTGAACCTTCTGTTGTTTCCTCCAGTGTGAAGAGGAGAAGAGTTCAGTGAGAGTTAAACACCTTCTAGTATCTGTGGCTTCATATTAATTACCACAGCTGCTCATTTGAGCATAAATCATAGGCCCTTCATTAGTGTCAGATCACACAATAGTGTGTGTACTGTAAAAATCATCTATTGTGAATCAACTTCAGTTTAAGCAGCTCTACAGTGTCATTATTCAACTTGATGCAGGTTAATGTCATTTCAGTACAGGTCAGTGTGTCTCAGTGTTATTTATCCATTCCAGCTCAGTTTAGTTCAAGTTTTGTTCACATTTAATAATCTCAGTGCAGCTCGATCTATATTACTGTATATTATCGATTGTTTAGACACCAAAATGTAGATTTAGACACTTTAAAATATTTTAATAAATATTTTGCGCAATCTTCTGCTTTTTTTTAAAATACTGTTTATTTTATTTTATATTTTTGTAATAGATAAGTCAAACATATTTTAAAATTGTTTGAATTTTAAATAGAAAATAACTGAAATTACAAAATAAAAATGAAAATGAAATAATAAAAAACAAGCTTAAAATACAAAAAAAAATCAAGACAAAAAATAAAACTATGAAACTTAAAAATATAAAACCTTAATAAAACTTTTTTAACTATAAAAATGAAAAAAGAGAATAGAATAGAATAAATACAAAAGCTAATGAAAATGACAAAAAACAAATACTGAACCTTTATATTTTATTTAAAATATAAAAATAGTATATCAATGATCCTGAAATAACATTATTGATTGCTCATATATTATTTTTTCTGTTTGCCCGTGTTAATAGTCCAGTCATGTTCCTGCATCCTACTTTCTGTGTTTCGTTCATCTTTAGGTCCGTCTCTGAGGGAAGACGGCGGTCAGAGACATGCAGGAGTTTCTGAGAGAACTGGGTCATGATGAGAAACGCCAGTGATTTCTAGAGGAGAAAAATACAGTCAGACAGATGGATGTCAGGGACTGCAAGGAGAGGTACACACACACACACACTCGCTCTGATTTAGATCTGCTCACACAATGATTATAATGAGGTTAGTTGTGCTGATGCTCATACTGAAGATCTAAAAAACAACAGAGCAACTAAACACTTTTTTTCAAAATCAAATACATGTTCTGAACCTGAAATTAAATAATATGTCAGTTAACTATGTATGTTTAATGAACACAGTTCTCTTTCTATATTATTATATTTAAAAATCTGCTTAGAGTTTATGAGTGAAAATTGTTTCGGCACCAAATTTGCTATTATAATACTATATTTTATGTAATAATGGGAATATTAATGGATAACTTTCAGCAGATATTCCTCTTGTCAGTGTTTTTCCGCTGATCTTTCATCGTTATGAGCTTCCGTGCGGCAAACAAATGAAAAACATGAACAGAGATACTTAGAAAACACTGAGGACTAGATTTGATTCACACACATTAATGCAGATTTAATCCACAATTCTTCTACATATATTGGTACTTAATTCAGATTTATCCGTTTTTGTATTGACTATCATTACTTTGCCCCATTGTTTGTCATGAATATTGTGGATAAAATGTAAAAATAAACATGACTGAAAAAGATTACTTGTTAGCAGGTTTTATTGGATAAAACATATAAAAACTAATTACAGAAGAGAGTGTAAATCTGCTTTTAGATATTTAAAAATTGCAATCAAATGAAATACTATGAAATATTTTTCCCCAGTATAATAGATTTTATTAAGTAAATGCAAATTGGAGCTAATAAATATATACTGAAATGTTCATACACAGTTTGAGTAGCAAGATTGTGTTCAGTTCACAATCTACACATGAAATAGCATTTACACCGTTTGCACGGTGTAATGTAGCTCAGAGGTGTTTAAAATAATAAAATAATAATAATCATTTAAAACATTAATAAATAGTTGAAATGTGAATTTAAAGCAGCCAGTAGTTGGCAGCAAGTCACTGTTCATGAGTGAGTCATTGAGAATTGACCGATTCATTCAATCCTCACTGAATCATTAATTCAACCGATTTGTTTAAAAAGCTTTTCCATTCTATCATTAAACTTGTCGTAGCTCAGACGCTCAAAATAGTGCTGTGATCTTTGTTTGGAACTATTTTCATTATCAAAATTGAGCAAAAACAAGCAATATTGTGTTTAAAATGTTTTTAAAATGTAAGCCATGTGATGCTAGCTTTATTAAACTTGTATAAAATGATTATTATGTTTGTTTTTATGCTGATATGTAATAATAATTATTGTGTTTGTTATTATGCTTATATGTGACCCTGGAACGCAAAACCAGTCATATGGTTACATTTAAAAAAAAAAATTGAGATGTATGCATGATCTGAAAGCTGAATAACTATACTTTCCATTGATGTGTGGTGTGTTCGGAGGTCAATATCTGTCTGAGATGCAACTATTAGAAAATCTAGAATCTGAGGGAGCAAAAACATCTAAATATTGAGAAAATCATCTTTAAAGTTGTTCAAATGAAGTTCTTAGCAATGCATATTACTAATAAAAAATTAAGCTTTCTTATATTTACAGTAGGAAATTTACTTAATATCTTCATGGAACATGATCTTTACTTAATATCCTAATGATTTTTGGCATAAAATAAAAAATTATAATTGTGACTCATACAATGTATTGTTGTCTATTGCTACAAATATGCGTCTGTGATACTGATGACTGCTTCTGTGTTCCAGGGCAATATGCCTGAAAAAAAAAAAAAAACGTCACTCGTGTGATACAGATTTACTATATTAAAATAAAATGATTATGTCTTTGTTACATTACGCTACTGGAGCATGCAGCTTGTGTGTGCTCTCTTTACACCAGAAGCTTTCCATGCAATGGTGTTTTTCTGTGGGTTTGTATTCATAGGATCCATTCAAAGCATTTGTGAAGATCTAAAATACACCAGCACTCATCTGCTTTCACTCTCATCAATATACAATCCATCTTTCTTTAAGAAGACATAAATACAATATAAAACGCCTTTGACTATAAAAGCTTCCTATAATCTGATCCCATCTGCAACAAAACAACACCCAAAGCATTGTATACATCTGCATTAACTAAACAAAAATGTAATCTATACATGATCTGTTGTTTGAATAGATATCAGGTTTGTGTAGATATCAGGACGGTTGTTGGTGCAAATCCTCCATGTGATGAGACTGTTGTTGGAAAGCATATGTAAACATGCTGTTTGTGAGCGATATGCATGTATTGTTGGTGTTAGCAGGCGATTGCATCATTGTTTTTATTGTTTTTCTGCAGCATTGGATGCTCTTTCTCACTGTTTGTCCTGGGTTTTGCTGGGGATCAGTTTTGCTCCACTGTTTGTTGTCTAGAACACAAGTTGCTCATGTTGTTGCAAATTCAGCTTTTATTACAGACAACTGAGACCTGCATATGGGACGTGTTTATAAAATATTTGTATTTATACAATCAACTGAAGAAGATTACATGAAAACACTGTCCGTCATGGTAATAAAGCACGAAATCTGATATAAGAGTGCAAAAATGCAGTTGCTGAAATGAAAACATTTTAAGTTTTTTTTTTGTAGTTACTCAACCTGTTCTTGAGTTTCACTGATGATACAGATTAAAACATATTGTCATTTCATTTAATGAAATAATGCATCAGTTTAAACCATTAGTGTGTTAATGTTTCACAGCTAGTGAGTGGATTGATCCAAAACAGCACCGTAAAACGACCATAAACTAAATAACTAATTATGATTTGATGAACTGACCAAAGATCTGCTGTCAAACCGAAAACGAGTCACAGAAGATTTCAGTCTGTCCTTGGTGAAGCTTTAGATGTGAAACATTTATCAAAATGTCTCTTTTTTGATGCTTAAACACTGATGTTTTTCCACACATTTTCACCAAAAATGCATTCGTTATGCATGTCAATTAGCCTAAAATAAAAAAGGCACCACTGACATTGTTTTCAATTTGACTTTTTATTTATGTCAATAAGATAATCTTAATCAATGCATTAACTAATAGCACCTGATTCTAAAGTATTTATTTAATCACAATCACACAACCAACAACTACATAATCTTTTTAGCCTCTTCGATTAGTGACATGCATATTTCATGCTTAGAGACTTGTAAAAATAATAGAGATTTTAACTGTTAGACCATTTCTCCGAGTTACAGTGAAATGTGTGCTAAAACATATTGGAGAGGACTTGTGTGCATTGCATTGGACTTTCTGGAAGTTAGTGACAGCAGCTGCCACACGCTGTACAGTGACCCACATGAGGATCGAAGGTATACTGTAACTTCAACAATGTTGTGGAAGAAATGCTGCATTATTTAATAGAATGCATAGGTGCCAGTATTTTAAAACCGTATCTGTTTGGCTTTCTGACTCCTGGGCGACTTTCACCGCTGACGCTCTTCCTAAAGTTTCTTCCTCAACCATGTACTTTCTGACATAAAATAATAGTTAGAAAAGTTTGCACTTGTGTGTTTGTGTGAAGGTGTTTTATGCTCTCATGTCTCATGTAGTCTGAGAAAATTGAGAAAAAACAGCTACATTTTATTCAGAGACTCAAACTGATGATGAAACTCTGCTGCTTGTGATGTAAATCAATGAGATCTTTATAACAGTAGAGTAGATACTGACATAAAAATGTCTTGAAATGATCCAAACATTTAATGCAATGCAATGCTGAAGCTGGACACTTGTACAATTACACTCATGGAGGAGATTGAGTGTGAAACAGGTTTAACTTCAAAGTTTTGATAAGAGACAGTAGCTTTATAGATTTGATCTGTTGAGAAGATGATCTTCTGATCAGCACATGATGTTTATAAAGGCATCAGTGCTGCATTTTCTTCTGGTTTGAGGATGTTTGCAGGTGAGCTGCGGGTCTGTTGGGTGTCATTCAGGAGGAGAGCTGGTGATAGATCAG
>NC_039280.1:759809-789809 GCF_003368295.1 Carassius auratus
CTTGAGTTTTTAGTTTGGGCTGTGATAGTCTCCATATCATCAGACTGGATTCTGTCCCGTTCGATGCAGTCGAATCATGTGTTTAATTCACTCTGAGTCTGTAAACCTGTTTATTAACGAGTCTCTCAGGGGCACTGGGGTTTCAGTGTATGGGTTTTTGTTCAGGTCGCTGACAAAAAAACACTGGGGATTTATTGACACTTTTATTGCTGCTGAGTGCTGACTTTTATTTATTACATAAATGTATGTATGTATATATGCATGCATGCATGTTTTTATTTATCTATTTATCAGCAGGTTCATGCAGGATGTTGGATGTTGGTTCAACAGGATGTTGCTGAGAACATCATTCTGCTCTATTTTTATTTTTTGGGGGAATGTGGGGGTTTATATTTACAGACACTGACACAAATGTCTCTCTACCTGCAACCATGTACTGTAAACAGAACACATGGATTATAAAAATTAACTATTTACAGTGCTCATAATGCACAAACAAATAAAATAATAATTTGTTTTTGTTGTTGTTCAATATTTTAGTTTAATATGTTCTTTAAGACCAATTATATACTTATACAGCCTGAAAGAATCAGTAAGCCACTGTAATACTGAAACGTGAAACATGAATAATTTAATATATATCGTGTGAAATATTTTTATTTTATTTTTGCATTTAAAAATATTTGTTGCATGCAAATGTAGACAAGTCTTTATATTGTAGATATGTATGAGTTTAAAAAATGTTTGTGTTTTATTTTATTTGCATGTTACATTATTTGCAAAGCTTGAATAAGACAAGATTACACTTTATTTCAAAAGTCCACTTTAGACATTCTACTAACTATAAGTAACTTTGTAACTAATTCTCATTAATTTGCAACTACATATCTACTAACTCTCAGAGTAGACTGTTAGGGGTAGGTTTAGGGTAAGTATAAGTTTGACAAAGAAAGTGTTAGAAGATACTAAGCAGACAGTTTCCTAATACTCTACTAACTGCATGTAGCTGACATGTAGATGCACAGTTACTTACTGTTAGTAGATGTGTAATGTGTAAAGTGGACTATTGAAATAAAGTGTTAACTAAGACTATTGTAAATATACATACGTATAAAGGTTTTTGCATTTTAATATTTGCACGTTACATTATTTGTCATTATTTTTTAAATATGAACTAAAGGGTTTAGCATTTTACTATTTGCATATAATATTATTTATTACATGCAAAAGTTAAATAAGATGCAGAAGAAGCAGTTTATTAATTGCATGTAACTTAAAGTTTTCTTGCTGCCCAGAAACAGATCTGAGAGCATCAGAAACACCGAAGGAAGTGATTTGGACACACTCTCTCTCTCTCTCTCTCTCTCTCTCTCTCTCTCTCTCTCTCTCTCTCTCTCTGCCTCTCTCTCTCTCTCTCTCTCTCTCTCTGCCAATTAATCATCCTGAAGGTGTGCATTTCTGTTTCCTCAGCCTGATAAATCACAATGAGTTCTGTAAGTACTGCACTCTATCTAAACATGTAAATTACACTTTGAATTAATCACCGAACTATCATCTCACTCAGGTTCTCTCCTTGAGTGTCTGTAATTGTGTGTGTGCTCTCTCTCAGACTCATTTATCATCATCCTGCGAGCGCATGTTCCCTGTGGGTGAGTGGGTTTTATTCAGTGGACCCCACAGGACGACTATAAATACTGTATATAAATATTTACTTATACATAAACTAAAACATCTATACACAGGCTAACCTACAGATTTTGAATATGAATATACTATATATAAATGTTTATTTATACATAGACTGAAAGGGAGACATATCTAGACTATAATACTGTACATGTGCAAAGAGAAACCTTGTAAGTCCAGGATGATTTGTAGTGCAGAGCGTGTAAACACATATTTGAGTGTTTTGTGGGATTATGTACAAACAGCGGTGTGTGTGAAAAGTGTGTAGTGCGCATAGAAGAGAATTGCAATGGTATGGAAGCTTATTTCCACCGTGGAAACCAACAAAAAAGCAGTCAGAGTTCAGTGTTACTTTCTCTCAGTTCTAAGATGAAACACTTGCAAGAATTTTTCTGAATTGCACGTTAATTCAAAATTGAGAGTTTGTGAGATATATAATCTCGCAACTCAAAGAAAAAAATTGTTGATGTAGATGAAAATCCAAATTGTTAGACGTAATTCTGATAAAAGCTATTACCATTTTTATGTTAAATAAAATAAAACAAATGAAAAAAAATAAAGTTAAAATTCCAAGGAAATAATTTAAAGAAAACAGTCAGCTTGCAATTGAGAGAAAATATGTCATAATTGATCTAAAATTTCACAATTGCTTTTTTCGATTTTTGTATTATTATTTTTTATATTTTATATTTTTATTTAAAAAAAAACACAATTGCGTTATGTAAACTTAGAATTCTGAAATATATTCAAATAAAGCCAAAACTGTGGGACATAAACTCAAAATTCAGAGATAATGGGAAGAAAATTGTAAGATGTTAACTCAAAAAAAAAAAAAAACTAAATGCAAGATAGAAACTCATAATTGGAAAATATTTGCTTGCATTTGAGTTTTATACGGTCAAACAAAGTCACACACACACACATAAATAGAAATGATGAGGTTAAAAAGTTGCAGTTAGTCACGCCCTACAGTATCAGACAGATCCTGAATGCAGTGTTTAATGCATGTTTTAAAAAGTCAGTCAATATTTCATAAACTTTGCATGTTTTTAATGTCAGCGTAAAATGCATTAATTTCGTTTGACCGGAATCACAAGACCAGAAACATTTATTAACAAAGTAAGATTTATTTTCATGTTGATGCAACAGAAAGATCTTAGAAGGACAGTGGAAATACATACTTTTCCTGATTCACAACATGCAAGCAGAACATATAACAGTGAATCTGAAACAGCGTTCATCATGACAGAAAACAGAAACACATCACATGATCGAGCGATTCTGGAAGAAATAACACACAGAACACAGTGGGATCATCCGTTGTGCTTTCAGTGTGTCTCTAAACCTCAGTGACCCTCTTATAGATGATCCTCAACACCAAACCAAATTAAACCTCACTGTATTATCATTCTGTCTTCTCAAGATACACTCATGTCAAGATGACCTCAAGAAAATAAGACAGGAGTCTCATAATAACGCCTGACTTCTGCGATGTTTGGAAAACTCATTATTTTCGCAATTTCTTTCAATGAGCATCTGAATTACTGTAAAGCCCAGATTTAATGCTGCAACAATTATTTTCATTAAATCAAAATTGAGGTCAGTAAGATTTTTTTTTAATGTTTTTGAAAAGTCTCTTTTGATCACCAAGGCTGCTGTTGATCTGGACAAAAATACTGTAAAAATTGTAAAATATAATTTTAATGTAAATCATCTGTTTTCTGTGTGAATCTGTGTTAAAGTGTAATGTATTTCTGTGATGCTCCGCTGTATTTTCAGCATCATTCCTCCAGTCTTCAGTGTCACATGATCTTCAGAAATCAGAATAATATGATCATTTACTGCTCAAGAAACATTTCTGATTATTATCAGTGTTGAACACAGCTGTGCTGCATGATATTTTTGTGGAAACTGTGATGCATTTTATTTTTAGGGTTCACAGATGAACAGAAAGTTCAGAAGAAACTGTGTTCAGGCAGATGATCTTTCTGAACTCAAATATCAGATTTTAGATTTTCCTTTCATAAAGGAATCAAATAAAAACACATTCAGTTGTCGAGAAAGCTGCATCATCAGAGCAGACAGCAAACATATAATGCATTAGATACAGTAAAATATGCGAGTGATTTTCAGGATGAAGATAACAGTGCAGGAGATTGAAGATGTCATGGATGTCCTACTGAAGGGACCTTGTAATTTTTGCTTGTTTGTCTGTTTGCATGATGACTTATTCCCTTCAAATACACATGTATTCTTGTGTTTAGTGCCTGACTGATTTGCATTCTGTTTGATTTCTGTAATAATTGTGCAAATGTTGCCGTGAAGAAGCTAAAAGTTAGTAATCAACATTCAACAGTCTGGAGTCCTTTATGCAGTGCTGGGGAGTATCTGAATATAAATGCATTTTCCAGTAGTTCAGCTCTTAAACAATGCAGTGTTTTAGACCACAGAGGTTTACTGCATTTAAACATTTGTGTTCAGATCATTCTATCGCTGAATTCTTTGCAGTACTTTGGGGGTTTCACGTAAATATCATGGTTTAGTATCATTATATTCATGTGACCCTGGACCACAAAACAAGTCATGGTTTTTATAATTTGTAGAAATTGAATCTGGAATCTGAGGGAGCAAAAAAATCTAAATATTGAGAAAATCTTTAAATTTGTTCCAAATGAAATTCTTAGCAATGCAATATTACTAATCAGATATTAAGTTTTGATATATTTACGGTAGGAAATTTACAAAATATCTTCGTGGAACATGATCTTTAATTAATATCCTATTGATTTTTGGCATACATTTTATTTTTTATAATTGTTACCCATACAATGTGTCTATTTCTACAAATATACCTGCACAATTATTTGAAGCCTTTATATAATTTTTAATATTTTTATTCCATTTTGGAAACAAACAAAAAAAAAGTGCAAAATTTAATTTCGGTATTCAGAAAAAAAAATCTATATTGTGAGCTATAAACTTGAAAAGAAAAGTACAAAGTGTTAGATAAAAAAATCGCAAATATCTTTTTTTACATTTGCATTATAGAAGTATCATAATGCATTAATTAAGCTTTTTAATGCAACTTGTAATGACATCATGAATAATTGTAACCACAGTTATAATACAAACACTTTCATAATACTATTATATATATATATATATATATATATATATATATATATATATATATATATATATATATATATATATATATATATATATATTGTTACACCTTAAAAAAGTATAATGCATTAAAACACATGACAACCAATTTCAGCTATGACAAGCGATCATGCAAATATAATGCATTTTTAACTTTGGTTACATTTATGAAAATATTTAATGCATTACAATAAATTGTGAACCCCTTCATAATGCATTATACATAAAGTGTATTTAAAAACATTAACTGTATTAAATTAATAACTGTATTGCAAATTGATCTCTTTTTTTTTTTTTTTTTTTTTACTTTTTGCAATCATATTTGTGAAACTGTAAAGAACGCTTTCAAATAAATGCAAATTATATTTAAAAAAATATCGCTCTTTAGCCACCATCTTGTTTTTGTAGTGAATTAGTTTTTAAGGGTAGTTTGCAGATAGTTTCGTCCCCAACACTGCATATTTCAATATCAGAATTTAATGCTGCATCAATGATTTTTAGACTAAAGTTTGGATGGCAGAATTCAAGAGTAGATATGCATTCATCTAGAAAACATGAGTGACGAGCGTGTTGGCACGTGTCTTCACATCGGACATACTTTGTTCTCAGGAATGGGAATTTGGACGCAGGAGTTGCGTTCATTGGGATGCTCTTCTGTCTTAGATGGGACGGCTCCGGCGATGGCAGACATCTCTCCTGTGTTGCTCTCGTTGGTCATGCCTGCGCGCTCGGTGGTCTGGTTGATGTTTCCCTCGATCACGGTGACGTCCCTACAGCTCAAGAGCTGAACCACACACTTCCTGAACTGAGGAGATCACAGGGAAGAGAAATGCAATGGATTATTCTCCACTGAACACGCTCTAGAAAAACATCTTTGGAATGAATCTGACCTGCACTGAACAGGAGTAGAGGAGTAGTTTTATTAAACACTGAACTGATTTCAATCGTCTACCTCCACCTTTACTGGCGTCCATTCCCACCACTGTCATACACCATGGGATTTTACCCGGAGGAAACGCAGCAGATGGAGAGGAAAGCAGGGAGGAATTGCAGTTAAGATAAAACTACATCTAACGTTGTTGTTGTTGTAACGTGGTCATCCCTGGTTCATTATCATCAAGGAGGAATAAATCACAGGAATCTTCCACCTTTAAATCATGCAGCTAATTCAACTGGGGAGTCATTACAAGTTAAGATGGCTCTGATAAATGCTAGATCTGGATTTTTTATTTGAGACTGAGACTTGATGTGAGTCCTTTCTCTGAAATTGTACCTTCAAACTATTCATTTTTAAACTGCGCAAGATCAACTGGAAAGGGGGACGGCTTAGCATGTGTTTTTAAAACCTGTTTCACTTGTCGGACTATACAATCTGGGACTTTCTCCAGCTTTGAGGTTCTGTTATTTCATCTGAAAAGGGACAAAAAATGTGCAATTGCTATTGAAAAAAACCTGTTCAAATGTTTACAGGGCCTTCACATTCCCTCGGCATTCCCACATTTTTCAGATCATAACCCTGTGATGTTCTCCTGTACTATTTTAGATCAGATTTTTAAAACAAGAAGCCTATAATATGGTCACGTAAGTTTAGCTCTATCTTTAGTGAGGATTTTGTTCCCCTTTTTGATGAGGCATGTACTGTGTGCTGGTTTCTCTTGGCTGTCCCTCAAATAATTAACAATAGCTTATTTTATTTTATTCTACTTATTGGGCCTTGTATCTTAGAAATAATAAGTAAGGGTCTTTCTGATGGATTTGTTCCAGATTATAAAGCATACTATTGTTAAACCATTGTTGAAAAAATCTAACCTTGATTTGACAGTTCTCTCAAATTTTAGGCCAATTTCTAATCTACCGTTTATCTCTAAAATCCTTGAGAAGATAGTTTCTGTCCAATTATTACACTTTTTAGACTCAAATTGAGTTTTTGAATCTTTTCAGTCTGGTTTTAAGAAATGTCAGTACAGATTCTCCTCTCTTAAGACTGTCAAATGATATTTTATTATCTATTGATTCTGGGTACTCTGTAATACTTCTGCTGTTGGATTTGAGTGCATCCTTTGATACGGTCTATCATGTTATTCTTATTTCTTATCTTGAATACTGTGCAGGTATTAGAGGTGATGCACTGAACTGGTTCTTATTTAAACAAAATAACCTTTTCTGTTTATATAAATGGATGTCTATCCTCCAAAGCGCATCTGAGCTGTGGGGTTCCACAAGGCTCTATTCTTGCTCCCATTTTGTTTACTTTATATATGCTCCCTTTGGCCTCAATTCTTAGAAAACACAGATTTTTTTTTTTTCAGTTTTATGCAGATGACACTCAAATATATGTGCCCATTAAGATATAACATCTGAGAGAGGAAATAAAACCTGCCCAGGATGACTATGTACCACCTCCTGTACCATATTACCTTAATATTGTTTTATTGTTTTGATTGGTGTTTTTATCAATATGATTTTATACTTTCTTGTACAGCACAATGGTCAACAACTGTTGTTGTATTGTGCAATATAAATAAATAAACTAGACTAAACTAAACATGACTAAATTTGTAAGCGATTTCCTTAAGCAAATGTGTTTTTTGGTCCCAAAATGTATTACAACAAATGTTAATGCAAGTCCACGAGTAAAACATTAACTAAGAGTTATTATAGTAACAATTTTATGTTAATTTCAGTGTTACTTATCATTTCAGTAATTATTTTTTAAATTAAGTTTGAAAATAGTTTCAATGTTAATCCTAAACTTTTTTTTTATTGTACACTTAACGTGTCTTTGAAACCATTTTTATTCAGAAACTGATTATAAAGTTCATAAATAAGAAAATTCAAAGAACTGCAAGAAACACTGAAACATTGGTTACACTTTATGTTGATAGTCCACTTTAGACATTATACTAACTACAGGTAACTTTGCATCTAAATGTCAACTTATTCTTAACTTTCTATATATATATATAGAGAGAGAGAGAGAGAGAGAGAGAGAGAGAGAGAGAAAGAGAGATATACACTATAAAACAAATAGTATTTTCTTGCTTTCTTCACTATTTTAAAATAAAAACTTTTTTTTTTCATTTTCATTTAAGTAGTGCATCAAACTGACGGTGCATCAGCCACCAGCAAATCCATCTGACCATTGACAAAGTTATTCAGTCTGAGATGACCGTCAAGCAAACAAGCATGTCATGTTGCTGTTCAGGTATTTTTGCAGGTTTCTATTCCTGAAGAGTGTGGACAGAATCCAGATGTCAGCGTCTGAATGAAGGAAACCAGCGGATAAACTGACAGCTACAGCTCAGCGGGATGATGGGAAGATGCAGCGCTGCCAAACACGGTTTACATCCAATAACCTCCACAGCTGCTCAATAATTCAACATCTCCTTTGGAGTGCGCTGGGTCTGATCCAAACCCCAGGTATTTATTTATTTATTTCATTTTTATTTTTCTAATGTATGTCAGATATTTCAGCTCTGGTGAAGCAATATCATCCCACCATGAGAGCTTTAGGGTTTTTCTAAATCCATAAACTGTGTCCTGTGCTCTTCTCAAACCTCAATCCTAAATGGCTTGCATAAGGACTTATTTCTGTCAGGCGAAAGCTTCAATCTCTTTCAGCTACAGTAACCTATTTATCAGTGAGGGGATTTTAAGTGGGACGCTGGAAACTTTCTCGCTGCGCCTCGAGATCTTCATGCAATATTATGCATAAGATCAAAATTTAAGTACAAGGATCACCACAAAATCACTGAGCAAAGCAAGTCGCAAACTGCACAACTATTATAATCGAAAGCTTGGCCTTTGAGAAATTATTATACGTTTCTGAGATAGTGAATGTTTAATTTACCTAAGATGTAAGTCATAACCATTAGAATTTAAACAAAAACTCTTGAAATATTTCAGTTTGTGTGCAATGAATCTAGAATATAAGAAAGTTAGCTTTTTTTAATTAAATTACAATAAATAAAGAACTTTTCCATGATATTCTATTTCTTTTTTAGATGCACCTGTACATTCAAACTAGTGAATCATTTATCGAGAGAATCAAGTAAAGCTGAGCTGCTTCAGTCCAGTAAGAGTTCATCTGGAGATATTCCTGACCTTATTCTGACCTTTACTTGAACACAATCAGGAGAGATCTGAGTCGAGCTGAAGCTGGACGCTTGTACAGTTACACTAAAAGAGCTTTGACCGGATAAAATACTCTAAACTATCAATCACAGAAGACATGAGGAGATTGAGTGTGAAACAGGTTCAGTAGCAGAGTTTGATCATTTAGAGCTTTAGAAATGTTTGCATCAAATAAAATACATAATGAGTTTGATTTCCAGTCAGTGCATGAACTGATAACATGTTTGCGCTGAATGTTCTGTAAGTCACTGTGAATGTAAGTGTCTGACAGATGCATGAATGCAAGCGTCACCTGTTTGTTCATGAACACGTAGATGATGGGGTTGTAAACCGCAGCGGTTTTGGAGAAGAACGCCGGAGCGGCTGCCAGCCGAGGGTCCAGGTGAATGCTGGGAAGTGCCGTGACCACGATGGAGAACGCAGCGTATGGAGTCCAGGCCACCATGAAGGCCACGATCATCACAACCACCATACGAGTCACCTGACGCTCCGGCTTCCTGGCATTACCCAGCCTGCCGTGCGTGTTAGACACCTGCGGACATTCACTTTAGATGATTTATATGGTTTGTCAGTGATCTGAGGTCAGTTTGCAGCTGTAATGACATCTCGTGTAACGAGCCGCTGGACTCCAGATGTTGTGGAGCGACTGACCTTTCTGAGCTTCCGGAGAAGTTTGCAGTAGCAGACGATGATCACACCGAGAGGAAAGATGAAGCAGGTGGTGAAGAACGTGATGATGAAGGTGTGATCCTGGAGGTTTCCTGAATACCTGCGGAGGGACAGAATCTGTGAGTGCAAAGATCAGCTTTCTTACCTTTCCAGAAAAAAGAATTTAAAAAAAATAGGTATATATTTTATAGGAATATTTTTTCCCATAACTTCTTTCCCCCAAAAATAAATAAATAAAATGATACTGACTCCAAGCTTTTGAATGTTACAGTGTATAATGTTACAAAACCTTTTATTTCACATAAATGCTGGTCTTTGGATCTTTCTATTCATCAGAGAATTCTAAAAAAAATTACTTAACTGTTTTAAACATAGAAAATAATAATTGTTATTATTATTATTAGGGCTGTCAAAAATAGCGCGTTAACGACGTTAATTAGTTGTTTGTCGTTAATTACGTCAAATTTGTTAACGCATTTCACGCATGCGCAGTGTGACAAATTATTCAGGTCAGGAAAGTCTCGTCGATCTCTGAATTCTCAAGATAGTAAAAAAACAGCGGCGAACGCCGCGACGAAAACACAGAAGAAGATTAAGGTTTTACCCCAGTTACTCTCAAATACATTCATGCCAAGCTCGATAAACAGAGACGACTTTGGTAGTTGATACGCTGGAGCTTCTTCCTGTTATAGCGTCCTGTGTTTCACACTGCGCATGCGCAGAACGCATACATGCAATGCAGCGAAAATTACAGCTGTTTGGAAAAGCATGTGCATTTTTACTTGGTTTTACTGGCACTTGAAAACAATTTGGCCTTCAAAACGTGAAAATATCGATCCTAAAGTATTGTGGCAGAGCAAATGAACACCTCCCAAAAACAAGAGTGCCCAGAGTCCTGCTTATGTGATGGTGGCGCATGTTTGTATTTCTGAGTTCATTCTTTCGAGTTTCTCTATGCATAATTTCATAGATATGTGGCTATATTTAACCACTGGTTCACCTAAAACTCATACACTATCAGTAGTTAATTGTATAAACTTGTTAAATCATCTAAACCAACAACATGTATGTTAGACCCTATACCATCTAAGCTCCTAAAAGAGGTGCTTCCAGAAGTCATAGGTCCTCTTCTGACTATTATTAATTCCTCATTGTCATTAGGATATGTCCCCAAAACCTTCAAACTGGCTGTTATTAAGCCTCTCATAAAAAAGCCACAACTTGACCCCAGAGAACTTGTTAATTATAGACCAATCTCGAATCTCCCTTTTCTGTCCAAGATACTAGAAAAGGTGGTATCCTCACAATTATATTCCTTCTTAGAGAATAATGGTATATGTGAGGATTTCCAGTCAGGATTTAGACCGTATCATAGTACTGAGACTGTTCTCCTTAGAGTTACAAATGATCTGCTCTTATCATCTGATCGTGGGTGTATCTCTCTATTAGTTTTATTGGATCTTAGTGCTGCGTTTGACACAATTGACCACAACATTCTTTTGCATAGACTTGAACACTTTGTTGGCATCAGTGGAAGTGCATTAGCATGGTTTAAATCGTACTTATATGACCGCCATCAGTTCGTAGCAGTGAATGAAGATGTATCATATCGATCACAAGTGCAGTATGGAGTACCTCAAGGCTCAGTTCTAGGGCCGCTACTCTTCACGCTTTATAAGTTACCCTTGGGAGATATCATCAGGAAACATGGTGTTAGCTTTCACTGTTATGCTGATGATACGCAGCTCTATATTTCCTCGCAGCCCGGCGAAACACACCAATTTGAAAAACTAATGGAATGCATAGTCGATATAAAAAATTGGATGACGAGTAATTTCTTACTGCTAAATTCAGAAAAAACAGAGGTGTTAATCATAGGGCCTAAAAACTCTGCTTGTAATAACCTAGAACACTGTCTAAGACTTGATGGTTGCTCTGTCAATTCTTCGTCATCAGTTAGGAACCTAGGTGTGCTACTTGATCGCAATCTTTCCTTAGAAAGCCACGTTTCTAGCATTTGTAAAACTGCATTTTTCCATCTCAAAAATATATCTAAATTACGGCCTATGCTCTCAATGTCAAATGCAGAAATGTTAATCCATGCATTTATGACTTCAAGGTTAGACTATTGTAATGCTTTATTGGGTGGTTGTTCTGCACACTTAGTAAACAAACTACAGCTAGTCCAAAATGCAGCAGCAAGAGTTCTTACTAGAACCAGGAAGTATGACCATATTAGCCCGGTCCTGTCCACACTGCACTGGCTCCCTATCAAACATCGTATAGATTTTAAAATATTGCTTATTACTTATAAAGCCCTGAATGGTTTAGCACCTCAGTATTTGAATGAGCTCCTTTTACATTATACTCCTCTACGTCCGCTACGTTCTCAAAACTCAGGCAATTTGATAATACCTAGAATATCAAAATCAACTGCGGGCGGCAGATCCTTTTCCTATTTGGCGCCTAAACTCTGGAATAACCTACCTAACATTGTTCGGGAGGCAGACACACTCTTGCAGTTTAAATCTTGATTAAAGACCCATCTCTTTAACCTGGCATACACATAACATACTAATATGCTTTTAATATCCAAATCCGTTAAAGGATTTTTAGGCTGCATTAATTAGGTAAACCGGAAACACTTCACATAACACCGTACTTTCTACATTATTAGAAGAATGGCATCTACGCTAATATTTGTCTGTTTCTCTCTTGTTCTGAGGTCACCGTAGCCACTAGATCCAGTCTGTATCCAGATCAGAGGGTCACTGCAGTCACCCGGATCCAGTACGTATCCAGACCAGATGGTGGATCAGCACCTAGAAAGGACCTCTACTGCCCTGAAAGACAGCGGAGACCAGGACAACTAGAGCCCCAGATACAGATCCCCTGTAAAGACCTTGTCTCAGAGGACCACCAGGACAAGACCACAGGAAACAGATGATTCTTCTGCACAATCTGACTTTGCTGCAGCCTGGAATTGAACTACTGGTTTTCGTCTGGTCAGAGGAGAACTGACCCCCCAACTGAGCCTGGTTTCTCCCAAGGTTTTTTTCTCCATTCTGTCACCGATGGAGTTTCGGTTCCTTGCCGCTGTCGCCTCTGGCTTGCTTAGTTGGGGTCACTTCATCTACAGCGATATCATTGACTTGTTTGCAAATAAAAACAGACACTATTTCAACTGAACAGAGATGACATAACTGAATTCAATGATGAACTGCCTTTAACTATCATTTTGCATTATTGACACACTGTTTTCCAAATGAATGTTGTTCAGTGCTTGACGCAATGTATTTTGTTTAAAGCACTATATAAATAAAGGTGATTGATTGATAGTTAAATGGCATGGTTTGATATAGTGCTCAGGTAAATTTGATCTAAGTAAATGTTAAACTTTTGAAATTCAGAAAAAAAAGAACCACATATTGATGAATCAATACATGAAAATTATGTATCTGTGTCCTGTTATTTATTTTTTGGTAAGCGTTTCAGGAAAAAAAATGGTTAGGATTCAGGTGTAATTGCAAATAGTGATTAATCATGATTAATCCACTGAAAATTCTGATTAATTTGATTAAAAATTTTAATCATTTGACAGCCCTAATTATTATTTGTTAATGTATAACTCTTCAGGGGTTTTTTTCTTTTTTTTACGGACCCAGGTAATGTTTAAAATAAAATAAAAAAAGAACATGCATCATTACTGAAAGCACTGATAATATATGTATACATATATATTAGGGGTGTAACGGTTCACAAAATTCACGGTTCGGTTCGATACGATACACTGATGTCACGGTTCGGTTCGGTTCGGTTCGATACGTTTTAGATACAGCAAAATGTAAAAACATCTCAACTTTTCAGAATGCCGCAAGCGCACCGCGGGTCATGTGACAAGAACCAACCAATCAGCTTCATCCTTTCCCGTAACAACGTTGAGAGCTCAGCCAAGATGAAGGATCAGCTGATCATAGTTGTATATGGATTGCAATTTTGAAATAAATTTAGTAGCAGAGCTACTGCAAGCGATTTTTAGAGCTGCAAATCCATTTATCCTTCGCTGAAATTTCCGCGTCTCATGGAGAGAGCACGTCATTGTTGCTTAGCAAAGACAGACGCCTCATGAGCGCTTCTGCCCGAGTGCTTTGGAAAGGAGGAGAAAGACGCGCTTAGCGTTTTCCATGCGTTTTTAGGCACGATATGTGAACGGCCCCTAAGGCGCTCGCTCACTCAGCACGCGCTGAAGGCTCGTTGCAAAATGTCGAATGCATTTAACAGACCAGAAATATAAGATCCTAAAATAACCAACAGGTCTGGTGTTTGGGTTGGATTCCCTGTAAGCTATAGTGTCTAAATGCTGCAGGGATAGTTTGCTGCGTGCATGTTTCTCCTTTTTTTTCGTCTTTTCCCAGATAGTACTGACGCATATATCCCAGATATTCCCGCTGGTGTTTTTTTTTTTTTTTGTATTCCCGCTGGTGTACCCTGTCATGTTGCAGATGCGACATACCGTTGTTTTTTTATCCACCACTCTCTTGCCATCACCATTATAGCTTAAAGGGAATCCAAAGTGCACCCAAACACCAGACCTGTTGGTTATTGGAGGATCTTCTCATTTCTAGTCTGTTAAACGCATTGGCTATTTTGCAACGAGCCTTCAGCGCGTACTGAGTGAGCGAGCGCCTGCTGAGTAGCCTAACATAAACATATAAGATGGTGTTTTTTTCTTCTTCGGGAGTGTCAGGGGCGTTGCCTGTTACGTTGTTTGGGTTATTGGGCTACCTTGTTGAACGCATATCATTATATTTCTCTTTTTTTTTTTTTCAAATATAATTAATTAGTCCAACGAACCGTTCGGTATACATAATGCGTACCGCGTACCGAACCGAAAGCGTCGTACCGAACGGTTCAATACGAATACGCGTATCGTTACACCCCTAATATATATATATATATATATATATATATATATATATATATATATATATATATATGTCATTGAAGAGCTGGAATATGAGTTAATGTGATGTGTGAATAAAGTTAGGAGAGAAAATCAAGGTAAATATCACTTGTGAGCAAAATGCTTTTATTGTGCAGAATTTGAAATGAAGATGAAATTGTCAACATATGCAAAGTGAGTGGACATATTATTAAATTGGGTTTCGCACACACAGAATGTTTGGAATAATCCACAAATTTAATTTCCAATGTTTCAAATGTCATTTTCAGCACAGAAATATATTAGAAATGTAGTCTGGAACACCCTAGAGCTCAGAAGAAAAAGAGGGGAAATTGAAACAACATTTTTATTATAAGAAATTGTTACATCAGTGGCTCAGAGCTTCTCATCAAAGGAAGCCTGTTCTTTCTCTGTTGAACACTAGGATCAATTTTTCCCATTTTTTCAGTATTACACATGAATGCGCTGGAGATCTTATGGAAACCCCTGCCTGAGTCTGTTTAGTGTGATGTATTAATGCTTATTTGCATTAAGTCACTGCTTGGAAGTCAAGTGCTTGGATGTGGTGTTTGCAGCTCATGGTGAATACGAGATGAAAGGGTGAAGTCTGTCTTAAACAAGGTAAAACTCAGAATTTCTGAATATAAAGAAGAAAGGAGGTCATAAAGCAAAATGACAGTATAAGCCGGTGACAGAAGAAAGGACAAACTAATACACAATACAGCTGGAGGATATTTACCCAACGCTCACACAAACACCGGCACTGGTTACTATTTACAATGACTCTAAAAGGGCGTTGAGTCTAAAGAGAAGTACGTTTAGTCAGTGTTTACTACAATAACACTAAAATTATGCCCTGATGTGCCAGTTAGTGAGATATTTTAGATTTCTGATGATTGTGCAATTCTTTATTATGTTATATAATATGTTTACTCTTATCTGACAAGTGAAAACTCATCACATGCAGATTAACGTGTAACAAGACATTTGTATTTTTGATCAGTTGAAAAAACTCAGAATTATGAGATATTAACTCAGAATTACGAGATATAAACTCAGAATTACGAGATATAAACTCAGAATTATGAGATATTAACTCAGAATTACGAGATATAAACTCAGAATTACGAGATATAAACTCAGAATTATGAGATATTAACTCAGAATTACGAGATATAAACTCAGAATTACGAGATATAAACTCAGAATTATGAGATATTAACTCAGAATCATGAGATATAAACTCAGAATTACTAAATATAAACTCAGAATTACAAGACATAAACTCAGAATTACGAGACATAAACTCAGAATTACGAGACTTAAACTCAGAATTACGAGACATAAACTCAGAATTACGAGACATAATCTCAGAATTAAAAGATATAAACTCAGAATTACGAGACATAAACTCAGAATTACAAGACAGAATTCAACTCAGAATTACGAGACATAAACTCAGAATTACGAGACTTAAACTCAGAATTACGAGACATAAACTCAGAATTACGAGACATAAACTCAGAATTACGAGACTTAAACTCAGAATTACGAGACATAAACTCAGAATTACGAGACAAACTCAGAATTACGAGACTTAAACTCAGAATTACGAGACATAAACTCAGAATTACGAGACAAACTCAAAATTACGAGACATAAACTCAGAATTACGAGACATAAACTCAGAATTACGAGATATAAACTCAGAATTACGAGATATAAACTCAGAATTACGAGACATAAACTCAGAATTATGAGATATAAACTCAGAATTACAGAATTACGAGACATAAACTCAGAATTACGAGACATAAACTCAGAATTACGAGACATAAACTCAGAATTACGAGATATAAACTCAGAATTACGAGACATAAACTCAGAATTACGAGACAATAAACTCAGAATTACGAGACATAAACTCAGAATTACGAGACTTAAACTCAGAATTACGAGACATAAACTCAGAATTACGAGATATAAACTCAGAATTACGAGACATAAACTCAGAATTACGAGACTTAAACTCAGAATTACGAGACATAAACTCAGAATTACGAGACAAACTCAGAATTACGAGATATAAACTCAGAATTACGAGACATAAACTCAGAATTATGAGACATAAACTCAGAATTATAAGATATTAACTCATCAATTTTTTTAATTATAAGAAAAATAGTCACAAGTAACTTTTTTATTATTATTCCTTGGCAGAAAGGGGCTTCCATACTAAAGCACAGTGATGTTTAAAGATAAAGATGTTGAATATAAAATGCAGTTTGAACAAGTCCTGGTGAGTATTTCATATGGCCATAAGAATTCAAATAAATTATCCTGTCAGAACAAGACTGGCATTTACGGATAAAAGAACTAATTAGTAGAGAAGAGACAATAAATCCGAGCTGGTTACTTAGCTGCTGGTTCAGGCTTAAACGAGATGGAAAAGCTCTCATGGCGGCAAGTTTGACAAGCTCCATCCATTAAACCTACTCATGCTATATTGTGTAGTCTCTTGTTAGAAAATTAATAGATTTTAGACTATTAGAAGATGTGCACAGAATAAGCCCTCATTTACAGTGTCCTCTCTGATACAAGCTTGACAGATTTTTTAAAAAGTCTGCCTCACAAAATGACAATAATAACCCTGTGGAGTCCCAGTAACACAACAGACAGTGATCAAATCACATCACATGCAGAACTAGCGCTGCTTCTGCAACGGTTCTTGTTATTCTCTACAACATTCACTAATTAAGCTTATTCCCTGTCACACATTCAGCACATCTTGGTCTTTAGAAGTGATGGATAAACTGCTTCATTACAAGCATGCATGTCAAGCGTGCCATTTACAGGAGACGTTAGACATCTTTTAACCTTGCTTTAACCCCAGAGCGCACCATCAGCTCCTGTTGATAGTCCAGTCAGCATTATTGAGCGCTTCTGTTTTCTGACTGACGGAAATGTTAAAGTGAATCTGACAGTCTGTAGATATAAATGATCTGCATGTAAATGAGGAGAGTGGAGGAGAAAGGGTTTGACAATTAATCTAATGGAAAAAAAATATTATTTTAATTTAAGGCTTTCAGCTTTATTCGGTATACATGTTTTTGTTATGCATAAATATTATTGTTTTGTTTGTTTGTTTTTATACACTTTCTGGATACTTGTAAATGTAGTTTACTGTTATTATTTAGATTTTTGTGTTATGCTGAAAATTTATCTTGAAAAAACATTAGCATTTAAAAAAAAAATGCATGCACTTTTTTGTATTTAATTAAGGTTTGAGATTAAAAATGTGTAAGGGGGAGCTTTTTAGCTGCTGTAATTAGTCTTTGTGTCTTGGAACTGAACTGAGCTGTTAATGGCCCCGCGGTGTGATAAATGAGTGTTTGGGCTCCTCACCAGTTGGGTTCGCAGGTGGTGCCGATCTTGCTGACGGTGTAGCTGCTCCAGCCCAGGACGGGAGGAATGGTCCAGATGAAGGAGAAGGTCCAGACGAACAGCAGACCCAGAGCTGCGTGCTTTCCTCGCAGACGGATGTTCCCCAGCGGCCGACAGATGACGAAGAACCGTTCGAACGCCAGGACGGCCAGAGACCACAGAGCCACGATTCCTGCAGATTCAGATTCAGACAGAGACCGATAACATCTCTCCTAAAACACCTGAGAAGACTGAGCCATGTCCTTCAGAAGCTTCAGGGCCAGACGCCTCATGAAATCTCGTTGCATGAGTCATGAGTCATTTTAGATGTGTTTCAATTCATATTTATTCTTAAAACCAGGTGGTGAGTTTTCAGACAGGTCTGCACTTTCTCAAATCCATGAAATTTGCATCATCATCATCATCATTGTTATGGAACTGAATCAATGCTGAACTAAACTGAGCTGACCCTGTTGTCTTCTGTAGAGTTGCCTTTCAGCTGTATCAAACTTTTTCATAATTAATTAATTTTGCAACAGAGTTGGTTATTTGCTTTAACACTGAACTGAGTTCAGCTGAGTAATGACTCTATTGTTTTCTGCAGCGCTGCCTTACACTGTAGTTGAATCGAAATTATTTCATGATTAATTATTTTGCAACTTTTTGCACTTTTCCTGTTTAGGCTGCTTTGAAATCATCTGTATTGTATAAAGAGCTGTTGAAATAAATGTGTCTTGACAATGCATTTCATTTCTGAAAAATGCATGCAACTCATATTAAAACAAACTGTGCATTTTTTTTAATATATTGCATATTAATATTTTAAGTCCATGCAAATTTACGCTGAACTATTAATTTCAAGATCTGAGATTAAATGAAATATTGAAATCTGTCAGTCCGCAACTTCTTTACTGAACTAGTCTCGACAGATCATTAAATTTGCATGTGGTGCATAAAAAGTGATGTTTCTATCATAGACTCTAACTTCAACGATTGAGCTTCATATGATCAGATGTTAAGATTTAAGAAATAAAGTGTCCACCATGAACTCAATATGAAATCAGGACGAATTCACTCTGCTTTGCTGCACATCTGACGTCTGCAATCACAGTTTTTCTCTGGTGATAATATAATGTTTATTTTCTGTTTAATTTGATTAATTCTGTTGCACATTCACTATCACAGAGAACGATCCCCGAGCAGAGATTGACTCAGATCAGTCAATGAAAGTCTTATTAGCAGTTTAGAAGACTTTATAAAACTATATTTCCAGCAAATTTTCTATATAATTTTTAAATGTACCTAATTTTCCCAACAGTTACTTGTTCTTCTGATCTAATTAAACGCCTTTAGACAGACACTAAGCACTTTTTTATATTTTATGTAACTGTTAATAATAATTAGCAACACTTTGCTTTTGTTGGTGTCATTTTAACACTGAAAACTGTTGAAAAGGCAATGAAAAGTAAATAAATACATAACTGGCATGAATGAAATTTTAGAGTATGTACAAAAAATACATATAGATTGATTGATACAGAAGTAATGTAGGATTTTTGAAGCACGTGCTCAAACTGAAAGTGTTTAGAGCATCCAGTGTCCAGATATTAAAATGAACCACTCAAACCCAAACCAAATATGGTGACCAAAATCACAAGGGCTAAAGCAAACTTTTGACTCACCAAAAAAGGTGACTGCGAATCCCTCCAGAACACAAGCCCATCTCCCCAAGAAGAAATATCCGTGGTAGTTGGTGATGAAACTGATGGTTCCTCCGCTCAGAGACACGAGGAAGTCCGCCAGAGACAGGTTGACGATGATATAATTGAGCGGCTGTCGGAGCTGCTTGAACCTGAAGGTGACGAGCATCACGGTGAAGTTCTCGCACAGAGACACCGAGGTCACCACGAACATCAGCGCCGCCAGGACTCGGTAGTTCCAGGGTGCGATGGAGGAGAGCGGTCCGGAGAACGGGTCCTCGGTGTGAGACACGCCGTTCACCGCCGCAGCGAACGAGCCCATCGCTCCGAGCCACTCGACACAATCAGCCCGAGCCTACATCTGGAGGACGTGCGCGTGCACCGTTAATGCACCCTGTTTGTGTGATGCTCTCTGGGTCTGTCCTCTACATCAGCAGCGGGATCCAGCGCACTTTGGTGACTTTCTCTTGCTGGATGGGGTTTATATACAGTAGCATCACAGGTCAACTGCGCCTTCATCATCATCATCATCATCATCGCTTCTGTCAGTGCGCTCCTCCTTCGAGGAATTTGTTTCGAAGGCTTGTCAAAATTATCAATTTTTCTTTTCATTAGGATATTAAGTAAAGATCATGTACCATGCAGATATTTAGTAAATTTCCTACAATAAATATATCAAAACTTAATTTTTGATTAGTAATATGCATTTAATTTCGACAACTTTAATGGCGATTTTTTTTTTTTTTTGCTCCCTCAGATTCCAGTTTTTCAAATAGTTGTATCTCAGACAAATATTGTCTTCCTAACAAACCACACATCAATGTTAAGCTTTCAGACGATGCATACATCTCAATAAAACAATTTTTACCATTATGACTGTTTTTGTGGTGCAGAGTTTTGCAGACGCTTTAACGTCTCGTGCGTAATTCTGATGCAAAGTCGCGCGAACTCCAATCAGTGAGCGCGCGAACGACGACTTTGCATCAGAAACGGGACTGCTAGGCTATTGTGCATTCCGTCGATCGTCTTTCTCAGTCCTTCTCTGAACAGTGAGTGGAGTGTGTGCAGAGGATCGATGCTGGAGACCCTGGAGAGCCGCTTTGATTCATCACAATCTCCAGCTGCAGCGCGCGCTCGCGCAGCTCAATCACGCGCTGATCGCACTCACAACTACAAGCGCTAATGGAGTTATGCATTATAATGCGACTTTTATTGACAACCATGGATTCTGTGCTTTAATTATACGGATTGCTTGTACGTTTTCAATAGAAATGGACCACGAAATTCAGCGTTGTACGGGAGACCCTCTGGCACTTTTACTCTTGTGAATACTTCTACTTCTCAGGAGATCAATTTCGGAATAGCTACAAATATAAAAATCAAAATAATAAACACTTCAGTAACGCTAGCAAGTTGCCACAATGGGAGCTTGCATTTAAAACAGTTATAAAAGAAAAAACATATCCTGCAAAAAAATATATATATTTTTTAAAATAAATAAATAAAATAAATAAATAAAAGGTTGCCTTATACACAAACATCTCAGATACTGTATTTTATAAATACATATCTACTGGGCAATTTAAATATTTTAATGGTTTTTTTTAAGCCTCAAACATTACCTAAAAAATATTAAAGTAATGCTAAAACTTAAAAATAAAAAAACTGTTACTTTAAATTAAATTTAAAAATAGTTTCAAAGTTTTATTTCAGCTACTTCCCAAGGCAAACCCTTATCATATGTATTCACTTTAATGTGATTTATTAAAATAATTAAATCTACATACAACAAAAACACAACAAACTACTGAAACTAAATAAAAAAATGCAAAACACACACACAAACCTTCAATTTTTCACATTTTCATACATGTAATGTTTATAAAAAATGCTGTTATTTGCATGTTTTATCATTGTCACAATGAATCTGTGAAGCATTAATACTGATTATCTGTTCATAAATATGTGTAAATATTGTTTGAGGATAAAAATCTCAACGTTTTTGACCTAAAGATACTGTATTTGATGTAAACATCTATTGGCAGATGTAAACATTAGAAAGCTTGTAGCAAAAAGGTAACTTAAAGCAAAAACTAAAGCATTAAAAATAAAACAGTAACAGAATCTTACCAAAAACTGAGATTTGATCCTCAATCAATATCCAAAAATATTTTACTTTTTTTTTTTTCTTTTTTTTTTTTTTTATGTGTGTCTTTTATTTTATATTATATTATAAACTCATTGTATTTCAGCTAGTTCTTATTTTTATTTGGTGTAACTTGATGTACTAAAATAACTACAATTGAAATAATTAATAATGTTCTAAATGAATACACAACAAAATTACTAAACCTTTATATAAAATGAAAATTATTATTAAAACTAAAAGACACTGTAACACATGCATTAAATACAGTTTTAAACACTGTTGAGGATCTCCTCATGGTAAAGTACAGTAAAGCTGAAAAACTGATTCCAGATCAGCGTAAAGGTTTATCCTCTTTTAATTCAATCTGACAGGTTTCTAACTTTACCCATGAGTAGTTTGGACGCAGAAGCGCAGGACGTGTGAAGGATGACCCTGGTTCTGCTTTGATCAGACAGCCGTCACAGATGAAGATTTATTATCTGTGATGGACCTCGTTTGCAGATGTTCAGAGTCCAACCTTCAGAAGTTTAGTGTACAGTAAGTTCTGTACAGAGGACAAACGAGAGAGACGCAGCTTATATTACACAATCCTTCAACTTAGTGAACAATGTTTCAAGATTTCACCCTTTACTCAAAACTCTGTTGTATTTTAGTGTATCTGAGACAGAAAAGCCCTTGTGCATCACTTCTAGTCCCTTCACATCCACAGCTGTGTGTGTTAAACATGTCTGACTCATCTCCCTCCACAAACAAAGGCCATTCCCTTTAAATAATATCAATCATTATATCCATTAATGAAAATACTATATCAAATATGAGGATGCACATGAAAAATCAAATGCAAATAAAAACTAAAACATCATATCTACAGTAATTCAACAAGACTGTAACACGGCATGGTTACACACACACACACACACACAGTCACACACACACACACACACACGCAGTCACACACACTCCCACACACACACAGTCACACACACTCCCACACACACAGACGCACACACACACACACACACACACACAGTCACACACACTCCCACACACACACACACACACACACACACACACACAGTCACACACACTCCCACACACACACACACACACACACACACACACACACAGACACAGACACACACACACACACACACACACACACACACACACACACACACACACACACACACACAGTCACACACACACTCCCACACACACACACACACACACACACATACATGCTGAGAGAATCACAACACTGTGGAAAAAGAGCTACACTGTAGCAAATTACAAATAAATTGATAATAATACTTTTAGAAAAATATGCAAGTGCAAAATATTGTAATGTTTTTGGAAACTTTATTGCACGCTAGTTGCAATTTAATAAAAAAGATTTTAGTTGATTGATATACTTTTTGGACACTTTCTTGCATGTTAGTTGCAATAACATACAAATATTGTAAAAAAAAAGTTGATATTTCGTATGTATGTATAATTGTTGGTCTGTGTGTGTGTGTGTGTGTGTGTGCGAGCGCGCGTGTATGTGTGTCAGTGTGTGTGTGTGCGTGTGTGTGTGTGTGTGTGGGAGTGTGTGTGCGCGTGTGTGTGTGTGTGTGTGTGTGTGTGTGTGTGTGTGTGTGTGTGCGAGCGCGCGTGTATGTGTGTCAGTGTGTGTGTGTGCGCGCGCGTGTGTGTGTGTGTGTGTGTGTGTGTGTGTGTGTGTGTGTGTGTGTGTGTGTGTGTGTGTGTGATGCTGACCCCTGAACTCTGACCTGTGTGTCTGTGTTCACAGTCCATTCAGAAAACGCTCCGGATCGGAAGAGTTACTGAGAAACACAGGCAACATTCAGAGAAGCAGAAGTTATTTCCCGAGTGTTTAGTGAGCGTCAGCAGGGAAAGGCCAGAGAAGATGCTGTCTCTCACTGCGTCCGATCTGAATGGGGTGAAAAGGTCAGACGTCCATGTTTAGGCAATATTTGATGTGAATCTCGGTCAGCTACATGCACCGTCACACAATAATATTTCTGCTAAACATTTCTTTCTCTTTACACTTTCACTTTACTGCTCATTTCTGCTATTTCTGCTATTAAAATACTACTAGTTTTACTTCATATTCTAGATTTTATTGTTATATTTTCTGTTTTCACTTTAGTTTTAGTTAAAATTGCTGTTTAAGTACTAAATGAGAAATGTTGTGTTGGCAATCAGCAGGTTTTTTTATATTTTATTTTAGTTAACATTTATGTTACTTTCAAGCAACAACAAAAAAACAGTATGAACCACGTTTTTATATATATATATATATACTCCAGCAATCACTTAAAAAGAGTTGATTATGGTTATTTTAATAAGGTATTTTTTGTTTTTTAAAGAATATACTTCACTGCAAAGTGATTGTAATGTTTTTTAAATTTTAAATTTAAATGCATTATAGTTTAAATTTATATTAAATGTTGTTATTTAAACTTCCTTTTTGACATATTTTAGTAGGACTTAAGTATCTCAGTATGTAATAATTCTACTGTGCTTGAAATATGGTTCAATTGTACTGCTTAAAGTCCTGACAAGCATTTATAAGTTAATTTCTAATAAAACGTGTATGTCATGCATTTAAACATATCTGTAGTTAAATATTTGCAGTTAAGTTTAAATTAAAATCCATTTAAAATGTATTACCTTTAAATTTTATATTAAATACCACTAGTAAAAATTCTAGTTTAAGTACTTTACATGTGCTTTAATTTGATTTAGTATCAAAGCAAGTGTGCTTCTTCACAGCATGGCAAAAGATTATTAAATTATAATGATTTAAAATGTACTTTAAAATATAACTTTTAATCTGACATTATTACAGAAATTGCACGTTTTAAAACTCTACTTAAGTGTTTTAAACACAGTCATGAAAGTGAAGTGTCTCTCTTTAAATGCACTTAAGTGGTCTTTTATTATAATATTATATTATCTGCAAGTACAGTAGTAGTTTTTTGTTAAAATATATATATATATACTTTTAAGATTTAAGACCCAGTGAATTCAGAACAGCTTCTTACACATTTCTGAGAATTACAACTCAATATAAAACCAACACCAACCACGACGTTCTCGTTTTATAAACTCTAATCTCTCATGACAATGAGTTTCGAGGAAGAAGGTAAAGCAGCTGAGCTCTGTTTCATCACAAACACAAAGGTTAGAATGCTTTAATAAGGATATCTGCATGTAATCAGCGTGTCGGGAGATTTAAATAGGTACTTTATGAGAATAACTAACATGAAGACATTAGCATGAATACGAGTCTTTGTTTCACACATGAAGATAACTTCCTTTCAAATGTCACAGCTGTGTCAAATACTGAACCCAAAATCAAATAATTCCTTCGAGGGGTTAAAGTCATCATTTCATAAAAGAGCACTGGTTTACAAACGGAAGAGATTCAATTATGCATGCACTATGACGTTTTTCCTTTATTTCATTTTTCAAAGGCTTTATTATTTTCAGAAGAGCTTGTATTTGTATATTGAATATTATGTAATCTTCAAGCTTTGATACAGTACGTCTCTGACCATAACCACACATATACACGAGCTTCAGCTTCTGATGAAAACATGTGTAGGATGATGTGAATAACGCATGCAAACTCTTTCTGAGAGAGAAGCTCAAGCTTCAGAGTCAGTGATGCTCTCTCAAACAGCTTATCTCAGCTGAAGTGACTTCTGACTTCTGTCCGGCTCCGTGCTGATACGAGTAAACCAGTGATTACATAGACTTCCTCTCCTCAAGCCGTGTAATAGCTGTTATTACAGCCAGTGACCCATGACAGCAAAAATATGAGATCATGATACTGTAAACTATGACGGGTTTCCTACAAGCTTTCCAACCCACGGTAGAATAAATATCTCTACTGATCTCTGAAATGCACCAAAGATTCATACAGTTATGGCAATTAAAAATGCATTGGGTTTATGATGAGATGTTGCATCAAAATAAAGCTGGAGGATAAAAACGTTAAAATTACCAATAACTAAATATTTATAAATCAAGATTTATTTACTTGAGAAGCAAGATAAAAATAACATATTACTTAAAGATATTAATTTTGATTTCAATATTTCTTTACTTATTGAAAATTGCACCAAAAATAATATACTTCATTTTTCAAGGGGTCAGATTTATTTATTTTTTCTTCAGGAAACTAGACTACGTGTTTAATTTTTGCTTCTCAAACAAATGTATCTTGATACAAGAACCTTTAGATATTTTTACTGGAACATAATATAATAATATAATAATATAATATATATATATATATATATATATATATATATATATATATATATATATATATATATATAGATCTTTTGATTGGCTCTTACATGGATGTGATGAGAGAGAAAGACTGAACGCTGTGAATTAATAACAGTGTGAGTTGATCAATTAACAAATGATTCGTATGAGCCGGATCTTTTAAATGATTCACTCAAAAGACTCACTCTGGCTTCTTCAGAACCGAACTCCGGATTCAAGGAAATCTACAAGAGAAATGTTAAAACAGTTCTTAAGATATCCGTAATAATGTTCCTAAGATTAATTGTTCCAAAAAATCTTAAAGTGGTCATCGGATGCCCATTTTCCACATTCTGATATGATTCTTTAAGGTCTTAATGGAAAGTCTATAACATACTTTGCTTAACATTTCCCAATGGTAGTGTAAAACTAATTCCTGTTTTACCAAAAACAGCTATTATCACTGCAACTCGTTTTGTTGCATGTCTCTTTAAATGCTAATGAGCTCTGCTGACCCCGCCCCTCTCTTCCATGGGGTGACCAGCTGTCCTGTTTGCATATTTTAGAAAGGGGTAAGGATTTATGTGAATTGTATGTATATGTATATGTATATGTATATATATGTATATATATATATATATACACACACACACACAATAATTTTTTTTATTTTTTTTATTTTTGTTAAGTTAAATTTTTTTATTAAATATTTTAAAGAAGATTCTTTTTGAGAATCTGAATTGAGCTTTGCTTTAATATTCTTAAAAAAATTTGAGGATAAAAAACACATTCTTAACTTTTAATTCTTTACCTTAGTTAGAAAAAAATGCAGTTACAAAGAATTTAAGAATATTTCATATTTTTATATTTAAATATTTTTTGGTGGGGGGGTCTTAAATGATAGTTATTAAAAAAATGAACTGAAATGTATAAGAAGGTATTATTATACATTTTTAAGAAAAAAGAAAAACAATGTGAAGTTTTGTCTTAAGAATATTAAGAACACTCTTAAGTATTTTTGTGAATGCAACATTTATTTTTTTATTTTTTTATTGCAGTGAAAAAGAATCTAATTCTAGTTCCATCAGAACTGTAAAGCGTTGTAGAAACTCTTTACTGATACGACAGAGTTCAGAAGCAACAGTATTCCAGCAAGTGAACTTTCTTCACCCTTTGTCCTTTCATAAATCATTCACTGTTGAGGGTTTGACAGCACGAGCAGAAAGACACAGCAGGAATCTGTATTCTGCTCTGAACCTGAGTTCAGCTGGATATCTGATCAGACACTGGATAGATATACATTTCTCCAGGAGGATTTACAGCAAGCGTCCATCAGCTCAAGATATGGGTCGTGCAGGTCATGAAGATGACAGGAGATATGGTTCAGATCATCAATCACAAGCGTCTTTCAGAACGTGATGGTTAAGACGGGACAAAGAGATGCACGCAGGACATGCAGAAGACCAGGAACCCCAGCAGAAGATGAAATAAAAGACAACAGGAAAGACCCATTTCCATTTCAAAGGATGAAGGCTGGAGGAGTGTGATGCGATGCTGCTCTCAGACTGAGATGAGGAGGAAGATCTCCAAAGCTTCTTTACCTGTGGTCTGTACGAACAACGCTCAGTGAATCGCCTGTGATTTAATATCAGATATGAGGAGATGCTTTGTCTGTTTCTGAAGAGAGTCTCAGCTTAGTTCATTAAAGTCTGTTGGACTACTGACGCTTTTATATTTAGATACCTAAACAAAGACACAGACGTTTGAAGGAAACTCTAGAGTCTTGAGTTTAGATACAGCGTGTCACAGCACATGAGTTTATTAAAGATTAAAAAATAAACGGCATTGCTCAAAATGTTGAATTAGCTGAGGAACCAAACAAGCTTTTTCTTATCACGCTGCAGAAGTTTTCATCCAGTGCTGTCCAAGTCAAACACATCACAGGTGAAAACATCATTAGAGACACAATTAAAACTAAGAAAAACACATGGTGTCTATTGTAACGCTTTATGTGAAAAATATGACTTATAGTTCCTATAGTTGATGAGAACATGTGCACTGCTGAGTTAAAGAGAGACAAACACACAATAGTGTCACACTGAGCCGAACACGGATGCATCCTTCACATGTTCTAATGCAGCGGTTGCCTTGGAAACCTGCTTCATTAGTTGTGACAGATAATTAGGTTTATGAAAGCAGTGGTGTTTGCATGTTCAGAAGAAGACGATGTGTGCAGGAGCTCGGTCAAACATGTGAAACACAGATGATTATCTCACCATTACACATCATACAGATCTGAATGGAGTCAGGTTTCAGTGGCACACACACACACACACACGCACACACTCACGAACACACACACACACACACGACTGTGCAATTTATGACACATTCACAACCTTAAACAAACAACTTTACCAATTAAAAAAAAGTTAACTTTTGAAGTCCTCAGATTTTTACAACATTGTTTCAAAAGCAGCTTTATAGAAATCTTCATATTTATGATATCCTGATATCAGCATGCCATTTGTTTTTATAGAGTTTACATTTTGCAATGAGATTAGCGATCAGGA
Source organism: Carassius auratus (assembly GCF_003368295.1). Lineage (NCBI taxonomy): Eukaryota > Metazoa > Chordata > Actinopteri > Cypriniformes > Cyprinidae > Carassius > Carassius auratus. Next base: position 788,556 of record NC_039280.1, read on the forward strand.
AGCTGACGTTTGCAATATATCTATAAATATGGCTTCAACTGAGTATTATGTATGGATTTTTTTTTTGTTGTTGTTGTTAAAGTTGTAGTAATTTGTGTTTTTTGTTTAATTGACAATTTCAGTAGATTTTTCTTTTTTTTTCAAATTTGTCTATAGTTTTTTTTTTATTATTATTTGTGCTTTGAGTTATTTTAGTACTTTAAAAGAATGTTTAAGTTGTTTTTAATATAAATATATATATTTATTATTATTTTATTTCAGTTAATTTCAATAAAAAGTATTTATTTATGTATTTTAAGTAAAAAAAAACCTGACTTGAATTTGGATAATGTTGGATATTCTTATATAACCACCTTACCTTTTTTTACATTGTATTTATTTATTTATTTATTTATCTATCTATCTATTTATTTATTTATTTATTTATTTACTTACTTATTTTTATTTTTATTTATTTTAATTAAGGCAGTTGATATTTGCTATATAAAACATATTTTTGCTTTCTTGAAGATAAAGCACAATAAAAAAAGGAAGATTATGTAAACATGATGTCAATGTGAAACTTTGTCCAGATTTTACTTTAGTAAATTAAAAGCAAAAATAATAATTAAAAAAATAATAAAATAGACTAGATTATGAGAAGTGCCCATAAATTGTCAGTTTTCTTGTTCATTAATATAAAGCTGATTTTAACCAAATTGTAGTGTATAAAGCGTATATAATTGTCCACAATTGTCATTCATATAGTTTTCATGAGACTTAAGAGTCTAAACTTGATTTTCTTCCTCAGTAATTACATTAAAAGCCATTAAACAAATGCAATAAACTTCATCAGTACAAAAAGTAACTTTGGCACCACTTTGATTTGACTTAAAACCTCGATAACAGCTTTTTCTGTTATAATCTGCTTTATCTAACACAAACTGAGAACGAACGCTTGATTCAGCAGATCTCTATGAACTGAACTGACTGACGATGTTGAATGTTTTTAGTTACTCAAACTCAGAGATGAACATCTGGAGGCTTTAAATAACTCCTGTGCAATCACAGAATTACATTTATTACATCTCTAGTCTATATCCACGTCTAATCTATGTCTGGGACATCTAGGGAATTGGATTTGGGTTTTTCTTTGTACGGACACATCTTTATTTATTCATGCAAAGACAGCAGCTCAAGACTAATTTGTCATTATATTATTTTTATGGATCTTTCAATCACACAGTACTCAAGCCTGAGTGTAAATAGATGTAT